>NW_027512591.1:273597-443181 GCF_048772815.1 Callospermophilus lateralis
ACAACATGAGAACTACTTTTTTATGTCAAGTTTCGAAGATCTACTACTAACCATGTTGGATTTAGAGTTGCAAATTCATCTATCTATATAGGAGAGAACAGAGGGAGAGCTAAATATAAAAAATGCTACTGTAGACGAACGCTTCAACCTAGAAGAACAAAATTTGGTGAGCCAAGTGGGATTTGTGTACTGATCATTACCACCACGCATCATCAAGATTCGGTGAAAAAATATTTTCTTGTATTTCGGATACTCATTATTTCTTAGAAGCTTGGCAAACCTTTTTATTGACGGTGCTTTTCCACAGTCTGTGCCTAGGGCTACTTGAAGAGGAAACAAACCATAGAGACAAAACTGAGAACTACTTTATTTTGTCAAGTTTCCAAAAGCTACTGCAAACCATGTTGAATTTAGAGTTCCAAATTCATCCATCTATATAGGAGAGAACAAAGGGAAACCTAAATATAAAAACTGCTATTGTAGACAAAAGCTTCACCTAGAAGATCAAAATTTGGTGAGCCAAGTGGGATTTGTGTACTGATCATTACCACCACGTATCATCAAGATTGGTTGAAAAAATATTTGCTGGTATTTCGGAACTCGTAATTTTTAGGAAACTTGGCAACCCCTTCAATGAATGTGCTTTTCCACAGTCTCTGCTTAGGGCTACTTGAAGAGGAAACAAACCATAGAGAAAAAACTGAGAACTACTTTATTTTGTCAAGTTTCCAAAAGCTACTGCCAACCATGTTGAATTTAGAGTTCCAAATTCATCCATCTATATAGGAGAGAAAAGAGGGAAACCTAAATATAAAAACTGCTAATGTAGACGAACTCTTCAACCTAGAAGAACAAAATTTGGTGAGCCAAGTGGGATTTGTGTACTTGTCATTATCACCACGTATCCTCCAGATTGGGTGAAAAAATATTTGCTGGTATTTCGGAAAATCGAAATTTCTTGGAAGCTTCGCAACCCCATTCAATGAAAGTGCTTTTCCACATTCTCTGCTTAGGGCTACTTGAATAGGAAAAAAATCACAGAGACAAAACTGAGAACTACATTTTTTTGTCAAATTTCACAGATCTACTACAAACCATGTTGGATTTTGAGTTCCAAATTTATCTATCTATGAAAGAGAGAACAGAGGGAAACCTAAGTATAAAAACTGCTACTGTAGACGAACGCTTCAACCTTGAAGAACACAATTTGGTGAGCCAAGTGGGATTTGTGTACTGATCATTACCACCAAGTATCATCAAAATTGGGTGAAAAACTATTTGCTGGTATTTCGGATACTCGTAATTTCTTGGAACCTTGGCAACCCCTTTCAATGAATGTGCTTTTCCACAGTCTCTGCTTAGGGCTACTTGAAGAGGAAACAAACTATAGAGACAAAACTGAGAACTACTTTTTTTTGTCAAATTTCAAAGAGCTACTACAAACCATGTTGGATGTTGAGTTCCAAATTCATCTATCTATATAGGAGATCACAGAGGGAAACCTAAATATAAAAATTGCTACTGTAGACGAATGCTTCAACCTAGAAGAACAAAATTTGGTGAGCCAAGTGGGATTTGTGTACTGATCATTACCACCAAGTATCATCAACATTGGGTGAAATAATATTTGCTGGTATTTCAGAAACTCGTTATTTCTTAGAAGCTTGGCAACCTCTCTCAATGAAGGTGCTTTTCCACAGTCTGTGCCTAGGGCTACTTGAAGAGAAAACAAACCATAGAGACAAAACTGAGAACTCCTTTATTTTGTCAAGTTTCCAAAAGCTACTACAAACCATGTTGAATTCAGAGATCCAAATTCATCCATCTATATAGGAGAGAGGGGAAACCTAAATATAAAAACTGCTACTGTAGATGAACGCTTCAACCTAGAAAAACAAAATTTGGTGAGCCAAGTGGGATTTGTGTACTGAACATTACCACCAAGTATCATCAAGATTGGGTGAAAAAATATTTGCTGGTATTTCGGTTAATCGTAATTTTTAGGAAACTTGGCAACCCCTTTCAATGAATGTGCTTTTCCACAGTCTCTACTTAGGGCTACTTGAAGAGGAACAAACCATAGAGACAACCTGAGAACTACTTTTTTATGTCAAGTTTCGAAGATCTACTACTAACCATGTTGGATTTAGAGTTGCAAATTCATCTATCTATATAGGAGAGAATAGAGGGAAACCTAACTATAAAAACTGCTACTCTAGACGAACGCTTCAACCATGAAGTACACAATTTGGTGAGCCAAGTGGGATTTTTGTACTGATCATTACCACCACGTATCATCAAGATTGGTTGAAAATATATTTGCTGGTATTTCGGATACTCGTAATTATAAGGAAACTTGGCAACCCCTTTCAATGAATGTGCTTTTTCACAGTCTCTGCCTAGGGCTACTTGAAGAGGAAACAAACCATAGAGACAAATCTGAGAACTACTTTATTTTGTCAAGTTTCAACGAGCTTCTACAAACCATGTTGGATTTTGAGTTCCAAATTCATCTATCTATAAGAGAGAACAGAGGGAGACCTAAATATAAAAAGTGCTACTATAGACGAACTCTTCAACCTAGAAGAACACAATTTGGGGAGCCAAGTGGGATTTGTGTACTAATCATTACCACCAAGTATCATCAAGATTGGGTGAAATAATATTTGCTGGTATTTCGGAAACTCGTTATTTCTTAGAAGCTTGGCAACCCCTCTCAATGAAAGTGCTTTTCCACAGTCTGTGCTTAAATCTACTTGAAGAGAATACAAACCATAGAGACAAAACTGAGAACTCCTTTATTTTGTCAAATTTCCAAAAGCTACTGCAAACCATGTTGAATTTAGAGTTCCAAATTCATCCACCTATATAGGAGAGAACAGAGGGGAACCTAAATATAAAAACTGCTACTGTAGACGAACGCTTCAACCTAGAAGAACAAAATTTGGTGAGCCAAGTGGGATTTGTGGACTTGTCATTACCACGTATCCTCCAGATTGGGTGGAAAAATATTTGCTGGTATTTCGGAAACTCGAAATTTCTTGGAAGCTTCGAAACCCCATTCAATGAAAGCGCTTTTCCACATTCTCTGCTTAGGGCTACTTGAAGAGGAACAAACCATAGAGACAACCTGAGAACTACTTTTTTATGTCAAGTTTCGAAGATCTACTACTAACCATGTTGGATTTAGAGTTGCAAATTCATCTATCTATATAGGAGAGAATAGAGGGAAACCTAACTATAAAAACTGCTACTCTAGACGAACGCTTCAACCTTGAAGTACACAATTTGGAGAGCCAAGTGGGATTTGTGTACTGATCATTACCAACACGGATAATCAAGTTTGGGTGAAAAAATATTTGCTGGTATTTCGGATACTCGTAATTTTAAGGAAACTTGGAAACCCCTTTTAATGAATGTGCTTTTCCACAGTCTCTGCTTAGGGCTACTTGAAGAGGAAACAAACCATAGAGACAAATCTGAGAACTACTTTATTTTGTCAAGTTTCAACGAGCTACTACAAACCATGTTGGATTTAGAGTTCCAAATACATCTATTTATATAGGAGAGAACAGAGTGAAACCTAAATATAAAAACTGCCACTGTAGACGAACGCTTATCCTAGAAGAACAAAATTTGGTGAGCCAAGTGGGATTTGTGTACTGATCATTACCACCACGTATCATCAAGATTGGGTGAAAAAATATTTGCTGGAATTTCGGAAACTCGTTATTTCTTAGAAGCTTGGCAACCCCTCTAAATGAAAATGCTTTTCCACTCTGTGCCTAGGGCTACTTAAAGAGGAAACAAACCATAGAGACAAAACTGAGAACTCCTTTACTTACTCAAGTTTCAAAGTGCTACTACAAACCATGTTGGATTTAGAATTCCAAATTCATTGATCTATATAGTAGAGAACAAAGTGAAACCTAAAAATAAAACTGCTACTTTAAACAAACGCTTCAACCTAGAAGAACAAAGTTTGGTGAGCCAAGTGGGATTTCTGTACTTGTCATAACCACCACGTATCATCAAGATTGGGTGAAAAAACATTTGCTGGTATTTAGGAAACTCGTAATTTCTTGGAAGCTTGGCAACCCCTTTCAATGAAAGTGCTTTTCCACAGTCTCTGCTTAGGGCTACTTTAAGAGAAAATAAACCATAGAGACAAAACTGAGAACTACTTTCTTTTGTCAAGTTTCAAACAGCTATTAGAAACCATGTTGGATTTAGAGTTCCAAATTCGTCTATCTATATAGCAGGGAACAGAGGGAAACCTAAAAACATAAACTACTACTGTAAACGAACGCTTCAAACTAGAAGAACACAATTTGGTGAGCCAAGTGGGATTTGTGTACCGATCATTCCCACCAAGTGTCATCAAGATTGGGTGAAAAAATATTTGCTGGTATTTCGGAAAATCGTTAATTCTTGGAAGCTTGGCAACCCCTTTCAATGAAAGTGCTTTTCCACAGTCTGTGCCTTGGGTAGTTGAAGTGCAAACAAACCATAGAGACAAAACTGAGAACTGCTGTATTTTGTCAAATTTCAAAGAGCTACTACAAACCATATTGGATTTAATGTTCCAAATTCATCTATGTATATAAGAGAGAAAAGAGTGAAACCTACATATAAAAACTGCTACTGTAGACGAACGCTTCAACCTAGAAGAACAAAATTTGGTGAGCCAAGTGGGATTTGTATAGTGATCATTACCACCAAGTATTATGAAGTTGGGTTAAAAAATATTTGCTGGTATTTCTGAAACTCGTTAATTCTTGGAAGCTTGGCAACCCTCTCAATGAAAGTGCTTTTCCACAGTCTGTGCCTAGGGCTACTTGGAGAGGATACAAACCATAGAGACAAAACTGAGAACTCCTTTAATTTTTCAAGTTTCAAAGAGCTACTACAAACCATGTTGTATTTAGAGTCCAAATTCATCGATCTATATAGGAGAGAACAAAGTGAAACCTAAAAATAAAAACTGCTACTGTAAACGAACGCTTCAACCTAGAAGAAGAAAATTTGGTGAGCCAAGTGGGATTTGTGTACCATTCATTACCACCAAGTATCATCAAGATTGGGTGAAAATATATTTGCTGGTATTTTGAAAACAAATCACAGAGAAAAAACTGAGAACTCCTTTTTCTTGTAAAGTTTAAAAGAGCTACTACAAACCATGTTGGATTTAGAGTTCCAAATTCATCTATCTATATAGGAGAGAACAGAGGGAAACCTAAAAATATACACTGCTACTGTAAACGAACACTTCAACTTAGATGAACAAAATTTGGTGAGCCAAGAGGGATTTGTGTACTTGTAATTACCACCACGTATCATCAAGATTGGGTGAAAAAATATTTGCTGGTATTTCAGAAACTCGTAAATGCTTGGAAGCTTGGCAACCACTTTCAATGAAAGTGCTTTTCCACATTCTCTGCTTAGGGCTACTTGAAGAGGAAACAAATAATAGAGACAAAACTGAGAACTAATTTTTCTTGTCAAGTTTAAAATAGCTACTACAAACCATGTTGGATTTAGAGTTCCAAATTCATCTATCTATATAGGAGAGAACAGAGGGAAACCTAAAATTATAAATTGCTAGTGTAAACGAACGCTTCAAAGTAGAAGAACAAAATTTGGTGGGCCAAGTGGGATTTGTTTACCGATCATTACCACCAATATCATCAAGATTGAGTGAAAAAATATTTGCTGGTATTTCGGAAACTCGTAATTTCTTGGAAGCTTGGCAACCCTTTCAATGAAAGTGCTTTTCAACAGTCTGTGCATAGGGCTACTTGAAGAGGAAACAATCCATAGAGACAAAACTGAGAAATACTTTATTTTGTCAAGTTTCAAAGAGCTACTACAAACCATGTTGGATTTAGAGTTCCAAATTAATCTATTTATATAAGAGAGAACAGAGTGAAACCTACATAAAAAAACTGCTATTGTAGACAAACGCTTCAACCTAGAAGACACAATTTGTTGAGCCAAGTGGTATTTGTGTACTGATCATTACCACCACGTATTATCAAGATTGGGTGAAAAAATATTTGCTGGTATTTCGGAAACCCATTATTTCTTAGAAGCTTGGCAACACCTCTCAATGAAATTGCTTTTTCACAGTCTGTGCCTATGGCTACATGAAGAGGAAACAAACCATAGAGACAAAACTTAGAACTCCTTTATTTTGTCAAGTTTCAATGAGCTACTACAAACCATGTTGAATTTAGATTTCCAAATTCATCGATCTATATAGGAGAGAACAAAATGAAATCTAAAAATATAAACTGCTACTGTAAACGAACGCTTCAACCTAGAAGAACAAAATTTGGTGAGCCAAGTGGGATTTGTGTACTTGTCATTACCACCACGTATCATCAAGATTGGCTGAAAAAATATTTGCTGGTATTTCGGAAACTCTTTATTTCTTGGAAGCTTGGCAACCCCTTTCAATGAAAGTGCTTTTTCACAGTCTCTGCTTTGGGCTACTGGAAGAGGAAACAAACCATAGAGACAAAACTGAGAACTCCTTTATTTTGTCAAGTTTCAAAGTGTTACTACAAACCATGTTGGACTTAGAGTACAAAATTCATTTATCTATATAGGAGAGAACAGAGTGAAACCTAAAGTAAAAACTGCTACTGGAAACAAACGCTTCAACCTAGAAGAACAAAATTTGGTGAGCCACGTGGGATTCGTGTACTTGTCTTTACCCCCACGTATAATCAAGATTGGGTGAAAAAATAATTGCTGGTATTTCGGAAACTCCTAATTTCTTGGAAGCTTGGCAACCCATTTCAATGAAAGTTTTTTTCCACAGTCTCGGCTTAGGGCTACCTGAAGAGGATACAAACCATAGAGACAAAACTAAGAACTGCTTTATTTTGTCAAGTTACAAAGAGCTACTACAAGCCATGTTGGATTTAGAGTTCCAAATTCAAATATCTATATAGGAGAGAGCAGAGTGAAACCTAAATATGAAAACTGCTACTGTAGACGAACGCTTAAACCTAGAAGAACAAAATTTGGTGAGCCACGTGGGATTTGTGTACTTGTCATGGCTACCACGTATCATCAAGATTGGGTGAAAAATATTTGCTGGTATTTCGGAAACTCGTAATTTTTTAGAAGCTTGGCAACCCCTCTCAATGAAAGAGCTTTTCCACAGTCTGTGCCTACGGCTACTTGAAGAGGAAACAAACCATAGAGAGTAAACTGAGAACTCCTATATTTTGTCAAGTTTCAAAGAGCTACTACAAAACATGTTGGATTTTGAGTTCCAAATTCATCTGTCTATATAGGAGAGAACAGAGTGAAACCTAAATATAAAAACTGCTACTTTAGTCGAACGTTTCAACACAAAAGAACAAAATTTAGTGAGCCAAGTGGGATTTCTGTACAGATCATTACCATCAACTATCATCTAGATTGGGTGAAAAAATATTTGCTGGTATTTCGGAAACTCGTTATTTCTTAGAAGCTTGGCAACCCCTCTCAATGAAAGTTCATTTCCACAGTCTGTGCATAGGGCTACTTGAAGTGGAAACAAACCATAGAGACAAAATTGAGAACTCCTTTATTTTGTCAAGTTTCAAAGAGCTACTAAAAACCATGTTGGATTTACAGTTCCAAATTCATCGATCTATATAGGAGAGAACAAGGTGAGACCTACAAATATAAACTGCTACTGTACACGAACTCTTCAACCTAGAAGAACAAAATTTGGTGAGCAAAGTGGGATGTGTGTACTTGTCACGTATTATCAAGATTGGGTGAAAAAATATTTGCTGGTATTTCAGAAACTCGTTATTTCTTGGAAGCTGGGCAACCCCTCTCAATGAAAGTGCTTTTCCTCAGTCTGTGCATAGGGCTACTTGAAGAGGAAACAAACCATAGAGACAAAACTGAGAACTCTTTATTTTGTCAAGTTTCAAAGTGCTACTACAATCCATGTTGGATTTAGAGTTCCAAATTCATCTAACTATATAGGAGAGAAGAGAGTGAAACCTAAATATAAAAACTACTACTGTAGACGAACGCTTCAACCTAGAAGAACAAACTTTGGTGAGCCAAGTGGGATTTGTGTACTGATCATTACCACCAAGTATCATCAAGATTGGGAAAAAAAATATTTGCTGGTATTTCGGAAACTCTTTATTTCTTAGAAGCTTGGCAACCCCTCTCAATGAAAGTGCTTTTCCACAGTCTGTGCCTAGGGCTACTTGAAAAGGAAACAAACCATAGAGACAAAACTAAGAACTTCTTCTTTTGTCAAGTGTGAAAGTGCTACTACAAACCATGTTGGATTTAGAGTTCCAAATACTTCTATCTGTATAGGAGAGAACAGAGTGAAACCTAAACATTAAAACTGCTACTGTAGAAGAACGCTTCTACCTAAACGAAGAAAATTTGGTGAGCCAAGTGGGAATTGTGTACTGATCATTACCCCGAAGTATCATCAAGATTCTGTGAAAAAATATTTGCTGGTTTTTTGAAAACTTGTTATTTCTTAGAAGCTTGGCAACCCCTCTCAATGAAAGTGCTTTTCCACAGTCTGTGCCTAGGGCTACTTGAAGAGGAAACAAACCAGAGACTAAACTGAGAACTCCTTTATTTTGTCAAGTTTCAAAGAGCTACTACAAACCATGTTGGATTTAGGTTCCAAATTCATCTATCTATATAGGAGAGAACAGAGTGAAACCTAAATATAAAAACTGCTACTGTAGACGAACGCTTCAACCTAGAAGAATAAAATTTGGTGAGCCATGTGGGATTTGTGTACCACTCTTTACCAACAAGTATCATCAAGATTGGGTGAAAAACATTTGATGGTATTTTGGAAACTCGTTATTTCTTGGAAGCGTGGCAACCCCTTTCAATGAAAGTGGTTTTCCACAGTCGCTGCTTAGGGCTAATTTAAGAGGAAACAAACCATAGAGACAAACGTGAGAACTCCTTTATTTTGTCAAGTTTCAAAGAACTACTACAAACCATGTTGGATTTAGAGTTAAAAATACCTCTATCTATATAGGAGAGAACAGAGTGAAACCTAAATATAAAAACTGCTACTGCAGACGAACGCTTCTACCTAGAAGAACAAAATTTGGTGAGCCCAGTGGGAATTGTGTACTGATCATTACCACCAAGTATCATCAAGATTGGGTGAAAAAATATTTGCTGGTATTTCGGAAACTCGTTATTTCTTAGAAGCTAGGCAACCCCTCTCAATGAAAGTGCTTTTCCTCAGTCTGTGCATAGGGCTACTTGAAGAGGAAACAAACCATAGAGACAAAACTGAGAACTCTTTATTTTGTCAAGTTTCAAAGTGCTACTACAATCCATGTTGGATTTAGAGTTCCAAATTCATCTAACTATATAGGAGAGAAGAGAGTGAAACCTAAATATAAAAACTACTACTGTAGACGAACGCTTCAACCTAGAAGAACAAACTTTGGTGAGCCAAGTGGGATTTGTGTACTGATCATTACCGCCAAGTATCATCAAGATTGGGAGAAAAAATATTTGCTGGTATTTCGGAAACTCTTTATTTCTTAGAAGCTTGGCAACCCCTCTCAATGAAAGTGCTTTTCCACAGTCTGTGCCTAGGGCTACGTGAAAAGGAAACAAACCATAGAGACAAAACTAAGAACTTCTTCTTTTGTCAAGTTTGAAAGTGCTACTACAAACCATGTTGGATTTAGAGTTCCAAATACTTCTATCTGTATAGGAGAGAACAGAGTGGAATCTAAACATTAAAACTGCTACTGTAGACGAACGTTTCAACACAAAAGAACATAATTTAGTGAGCCAACTGGGATTTCTGTACAGATCATTACCATCAACTATCATCTAGATTGGGTGAAAAAATATTTGCTGGTATTTCGGAAACTCGTTATTTCTTAGAAGCTTGGCAACCCCTCTCAATGAAAGTTCATTTCCACACTCTGTGCATAGGGCTACTTGAAGTGGAAACAAACCATAGAGACAAAATTGAGAACTCCTTTATTTTGTCAAGTTTCAAAGAGCTACTAAAAACCATGTTGGATTTACAGTTCCAAATTCATCGATCTATATAGGAGAGAACAAGGTGAGACCTACAAATATAAACTGCTACTGTACACGAACTTTTCAACCTAGAAGAACAAAATTTGGTGAGCAAAGTGGGATGTGTGTACTTGTCATTACCACCACGTATTATTAAGATTGGGTGAAAAAATATTTGCTGGTATTTCAGAAACTCGTTGTTTCTTGGAAGCTGGGCAAACCCTTTCAATGAAAGTGCTTTTCCACAGTCTGTGCCTAGGGCTACATGAAGAGGAAACAAACCATAGAGGCAAAACTGAGAACTACTTTAATTGTCAAGTTTCAAAGAGGTACTAAAACCATGTTGGATTTAGAGTTCCAAATTCATCTATCTATAAAAGAGATAATATAGTGAAACCTACATATAAAAACTGCTACTGTAGACGAACGCTTCAACCTAGAAGAAAACAATCTTGTGAGCCAAGTGGGAATTGTGTACTGATCATTACCACAACTTATCATCCACATTGGGTGAAAAAATATTTGCTGGTATTTCGGAAACTCGTTATTTCTTGGAAGCTTGGCAACCCCTTTCAATGAAAGTGCTTTTCCACCCTCTCTGCTTAAGGCTACTTGAAGAGGAAACAAACCATAGAGACAAAACTGAGAACTCGTTTATTTTGTCAAGTATCAAAGAGCTACTACAAACCATATTGGATTTAGAGTTTGAAATTCATCTATCTATATAGGAGAGAACAGAATGAAACATAAATATAAAAACTGCTAGTGTAGACGAACACATCAACCTAGAAGAAGTAAATTTGGTGAGCCAAGTGGGATTTGTGTACTGATCATTACCATCATGTATCATAAGATTGGGTGAAATAATATTTGCTGGTATTTCGGAACCTCGTTATTTCATAGAAGCTTGGCAACCCCTCTCAATGAATGTGCTTTTCCACAGTCTCTGCCTAGGGCTACTTGAAGAGGAAACAAACCATAGAGACAAAACTGACAACTCCTTTATTTTGTCAAGTTTCAAAGAGCTACTACAAACCATGTTGGATTTAGAGTTCCAAATTCATCTATCTATATAGGAGAGAACAGAGTGAAACCTAAATATAAAAACTGCTACGGTAGTCCAACGATTCAACCTAGAAGAACAAAATTTGGAGAGCCAAGTGGGATTTCTGCATGGATCATTACCACCAAGTATCATCACGATTGGGTGAAAAAATATTTGGTGGTGTTTCAGAAACTCATTATTTCTTAGAAGCTTGGCAACACCTCTCAATGAAAGTGCTTTTCCACATTCTGTGCCTAGGCCTCTTGGAGAGGAAACAAACCATAGAGACAAAACTGAGAACTCCTTTATTTTGTCAAGTTTCAAAAAGCTACTACAAACCATGTTTGATTTAGAGTTCCAAAATCATCTATCTATATAAGAGAGAACAGAGTGAAAAATAAATATCAAAACTGGTACTGTAAACGAACGCTTCAACACAGAAGAACAAAATTTGGTGAGCCAAGTGGGATTTGTGTACTGCTCATTACCACAAAGTATTATCAAGATTGGGTAAAAAAATATTTGCTGGTATTTCAGAAACTCGTTATTTCTTGGAAGCCTGGCAACCCCTTTCAATGAAAGTGCTTTTCCACCGTGTCTGCTTAAGGCTCCTTGAAGAGGAAAAAACCATAGAGACAAAACTGAGAACGACTTTATTTTGTCAAGTTTCAAAGAGCTACTACAAACCATGTTGGATTTAGAGTTCCAAATTCCTCTATCTATATAGGAGAGAAAAGAGTGAAACCTAAATATAAAAACTGCTACTGTAGTCGAACGCTTCAACCTAGAAGAACACAATTTGGTGAGCCATGTGGGATTTTTGTACTTGTCATTACCACCACGTATCATCAAGATTGGTTGAAAAAATATTTGCTGGTGTTTCGGAAACTCGTTATTTCTTAGAAGCTTGGCAACACCTCTCAATGAAAGTGCTTTTCCACATTCTGTGCCTAGGGAAACTTGGAGAGGAAACAAACCATAGAGACAAAACTGAGAACTCCTTTATTTTGTCAAGATTCAAAGAGCTACTACAAAACATGTTGGATTTAGAGTACCAAATTCATCTATCTATATAGGAGAGAACAAAGGGTAACCTAAAAATATAAACTGCTACTGGAAAAGAACTCTTCAAACTAGAAGAACAAAACGTGGTGAGCCAAGTGGGATTTGTGTAACGATCATTACCACCAAATATCATCAAGATTGGTTGAAAAAATATTTGCTGGTATTTCAGAAACTCTTTATTTCCTGGAAGCTTGGCAACCCCTTTCAATGAAAGTGCTTTTCCACAGTCTGTGCCTTGGGCAACTTGAAGACGAAACAAACCATAGAGACAAAACTGAGAACTACTTTTTTTGTCAAGTTTCAAAGAGCTAGTACAAACCATGTTGGATTTAGAGTTCCAAATTCATCTATCTATATAGGAGAGAACACAGGGAAACCTAAATATAAAAACTGCTACTGTAGACGAAGGCTTCAACCTAAAAGAACAAAATTTGGTGAGCCAAGTGGGATTGGTGTACTGATCATTACCACCAAGTATCATCAAGATTGGTTGAAAAAATATTTGCTGGTATTTCGGAAACTCGTTATTTCTTAGAAGCTTTCAACCCCTCTCAATGAAAGTGCTTTTCCACAGTCTGTGCCTAGGGCTACTTGAAGAGGAAACAAATAATAGAGACAAAACTGAGAACTACTTTTTTTGTCAAGTTTCAAAGAGCTAGTACAAACCACGTTGGATTTAGAGTTCCTAATTCATCTATCTATATAGGAGAGAACAAAGTGAAACCTAAACACAAAAACTGGTACTGTAGATGAAAGCTTAAACCTAGAAGAACAAAATCTGGTGAGTCAAGTCGGATTTGTGTACCGATCAGTACCACCAAATATCATCAAGATTGGGTGAAAAAATATTTGCTGGTATTTCGGAAACTCGTTATTTCTTGGAAGCTTGGCAACCCCTTTCAATGAAAATACTTTTCCACAGTCTGTTCTTAGGGCTACATGAAGAGGAAAGAAACCATAGAAACAAAACTGAGAACTACTTTATTTTGTCAAGTTTCAAAGAGCTACTACAAACAATCTTGGATTTAGAGTTCCAAATTCATCTATCTATATAAGATAGAACAGAGTGAAACCTACATATAAAAACTGCTACTGTAGACGAACGCGTCAACGTACAACAACAAAATTTGGTGATTCAAGTGGGATTTGTGTACTTGTCATTACCACCACATATCATCAAGATTGGGTGAAAAAATATTTGCTGGTATTTCGGTAACTCGTTTTTTCTTGGAAGCTTCTCAACCCCTTTCAATGAAAGTGCTTTTCCACAGTCTCTGCTTAGGGCTACATGAAGAGGAAACCAACGATACATACATAACTGACAACTACTTTTTTTTGTCAAGTTCCACAGAGGTAGTACAAACCATGTTGGATTTAGAGTTCCAAATTCATCTATCTATATATGAGAGAACAGAGGGAATCCAAATATAAAAACTGCTACTGTAGACGAACGCTTCAACGTAGAAGAACAAAATTTGGTGAGCCAAGTGGGATTTGTGTACTCATCATTACCACCAAGTATCATCAAGATTGGGTGAAAAAATATTTGCTGGTATTTCGGAAACACGTTATTTCTTAGAAGCTTGGCAACCCCTCTCAATGAAAGTGCTTTTCCACAGTCTGTGCCTGATGCTACTTGAAGAGAAAGCAAACCACAAAGAGAAAACGGAGACCGCCATTATTTTGTCAAGTTTCAAAGAGCTACTACAAACCAAGTTGGATTTAGAGTTAAAAATTCATCTATCTATATAGAAGAGAAGAGAGTGAATCGTAAATATAAAAACTGCTACTGAAGACGAACGCTTCAACCTAGAAGAACACAATTTGGTTAGCCAAGTGGGATTTGTGTACTGATCATTACCACAAAGTATCATCAAGATTGGGTGAAAAAATATTGCTGGTATTTCGGAAACTCTTTATTTCTTAGAAGCTTTCAACCCCTTTCAATGAAAGTGCTTTTCTACAGTCTCTGCTTACGGCTACTTGAAGAGGAAACAAAGCATAGAGACAAAACTGAGAACAACATTTTGGGTCAGGTTTCAAGAGCTAGTAGAAACCATGTTGGATAGAGTTCCACATTCATCTATCTATATAGGAGAGAACAGAGGGACACCTAAATATAAGAACTGCTACTGTAGATGAACGCTTCAACCTAGAACAAAAAATTTGGTGAGCCAAGTGAGATTTGTGTACTGGTCATTACCACCAAGTATCATCAAGATTGGGTGAAAAAATATTTGCTGGTATTTCGAAAACTCGTTATTTCTTAGAAGCTTGGCAACCCCTCTCAATGAAAGTGCTTTTCCACAGTCTGTGCCTAGAGCTACTTGAAGAGGAAACAAACCATAGACACAAAACTGAGAATTCTTTTATTTTGTCAAGTTTCAAAGAGCTACTACCAACCATGTTGGATTTAGAGTTCCAAATTCATCTATCTATATAGGAGAGAACAGAGAGAAATCTAAATATAAAAACTGCTAGTGTAGACGAACGCTTCAACCTAGAAGAATAAAATTTGGTGAGCCATGTGGGATTTGTGTACCATACTTTACCAACAATATCATCAAAATTGGGTGAAAAACATTTGATGGTATTTTGGAAACTCGTTATTTCTTGGAAGCGTGGCAACCCCTTTCAATGAAAGTGGTTTTCCACAGTCGCTGCTTAGGGCTAATTGAAGAGGAAACAAACCATAGAGACAAACCTGAGAACTCCTTTAATTTGTCAAGTTTCAAAGAACTACTACAAACCATGTTGGATTTAGAGTTACAAATACCTCTATCTATATAGGAGAGAACAGAGTGAAACCTAAATATATAAACTGCTACTGCAGACGAACGCTTCTACCTAGAAGAACAAATTTTGGTGAGCCCAGTGGGAATTGTGTACTGATCATTACCACCAAGTATCATCAAGATTTTGTGAAAAAATATTTGCTGGTATTTCGGAAACTCGTTATTTCTTAGAAGCTAGGCAACCCCTCTCAATGAAAGTGCTTTTCCTCAGTCTGTGCATAGGGCTACTTGAAGAGGAAACAAACCATAGAGACAAAACTGAGAACTCTTTATTTTGTCAAGTTTCAAAGTGCTACTACAATCCATGTTGGATTTAGAGTTCCAAATTCATCTAACTATATAGGAGAGAAGAGAGTGAAACCTAAATATAAAAACTACTACTGTAGACGAACGCTTCAACCTAGAAGAACAAACTTTGGTGAGCCAAGTGGGATTTGTGTACTGATCATTACCACCAAGTATCATCAAGATTGGGAAAAAAAATATTTGCTGGTATTTCGGAAACTCTTTATTTCTTAGAAGCTTGGCAACCCCTCTCAATGAAAGTGGTTTTCCACAGTCTGTGCCTAGGGCTATTTGAAAAAGAAACAAACCATAGAGACAAAACTAAGAACTTCTTCTTTTGTCAAGTGTGAAAGTGCTACTACAAACCATGTTGGATTTAGAGTTCCAAATACTTCTATCTGTATATGAGATAACAGAGTGAAACCTAAACATTAAAACTGCTACTGTAGAAGAACGCTTCTACCTAGACGAAGAAAATTTGGTGAGCCAAGTGGGAATTGTGTACTGATCATTACCACGAAGTATCATCAAGATTCTGTGAAAAAATATTTGCTGGTTTTTTGAAAACTTGTTATTTCTTAGAAGCTTGGCAACCCCTCTCAATGAAAGTGCTTTTCCACAGTCTGTGCCTAGGGCTACTTGAAGAGGAAACAAACCAGAGACTAAACTGAGAACTCCTTTATTTTGTCAAGTTTCAAAGAGCTACTACAAACCATGTTGGATTTAGGTTCCAAATTCATCTATCTATATAGGAGAGAACAGAGTGAAACCTAAATATAAAAACTGCTACTGTAGACGAACGCGTCAACCTAGAAGAACAAAATTTGGTGAGCCAAGTGTGATTTGTGTACTGATCATTACCACCAAGTATCATCAAGATTGGGTGAAAAATATTTGCTGGTATTTAGGAAACTCGTTATTTCTTAGAAGCTTGGCAACCCCTCTCAATGAAAGTGCTTTTCCCCACTCTGTGCCTAGGGATACTTGAAGTGGAAACGAACCATAGAGACAAAACTGAGAACTCCTTTATTTTGTGAAATTTCAAAGTGCTACTACAAGCCATGTTGGATTTAGAGTTCCAAATTCATCTATCTATATAGGAGAGAACAGAGAGAAAACTAAATATAAAAACTGCTAGTGTAGACGAACGCTTCAACCTAGAAGAATAAAATTTGGTGAGCCATGTGGGATTTGTGTACCACTCTTTACCAACAACTATCATCAAGATTGGGTGAAAAACATTTGATGGTATTTTGGAAACTCGTTATTTCTTGGAAGCTTGGCAACCCCTCTCAATGAAAGTGCTTTTCCACAGTCTGTGCCTAGGGCTACTTGAAAAGGAAACAAACCATAGAGACAAAACTGAGAACTTCTTCTTTTTTCAAGTTTGATAGTGCTACTACAAACCATGTTGGATTTAGAGTTACAAATACCTCTATCTATATAGGAGAGAACAGAGTGAAACCTAAATATAAAAACTGCTACTGTAGACGAACGCTTCAACCTAGAAAACAAAATTTGGTGAGCCAAGTGGGATTTGTGTACTGATCATTACCACCAAGTATCATCAAGATTGGGTGAAAAATATTTGCTGGTATTTAGG
Source organism: Callospermophilus lateralis (assembly GCF_048772815.1). Lineage (NCBI taxonomy): Eukaryota > Metazoa > Chordata > Mammalia > Rodentia > Sciuridae > Callospermophilus > Callospermophilus lateralis. The sequence continues at coordinate 290,441 of NW_027512591.1, forward strand.
AAACTCGTTATTTCTTAGAAGCTTGGCAACCCCTCTCAATGAAAGTGCTTTTCCCCAGTCTGTGCCTAGGGCTACTTGAAGTGGAAACAAACCATAGAGACAAAACTGAGACTCCTTTATTTTGTGAAGTTTCAAAGTGCTACTACAAGCCATGTTGTATTTAGAGTTCCAAATACTTCTATCTGTATAGGAGAGAACAGAGTGAAACCTAAACTTTAAAACTGCTACTGTAGAAGAACGTTTCTACCTAGAAGACGAAAATTTGGTGAGCCAAGTGGGAATTGTGTACTGATCATTACCACCAAGTATCATCAAGATTGGGTGAAAAAATATTTGCTTGTATTTCGGAAACTCGTTATTTCTTAGAAGCTTGGCAACCCCTCTCAATGAAAGTGCTTTTCCTCAGTCTGTGCATAGGGCTACTTGAAGAGGAAACAAACCATAGAGAAAAAACTGAGAACTCCTTTATTTTGTCAAGTTTCAAAGAGCTACTACAAACCATGTTGGATTTAGAGTTCCAAATTCATCTATCTATATAGTAGAGAACAGAGGGAAACCTAAATATAAAAACTGCAACTGTAGATGAACGCTTCAACCTAGAAGAACAAAACTTGGTGAGCCAAGTGGGATTTGTGTACTGATCATTACCACCAAGTATCATCAAGATTGGGTGAAAAAACATTTGCTGGTATTTCGAAAAGTCATTATTTCTTCGAAGCTTGCCAACCCCTTGCATTGTAAGTGCTTTTCCACAGTCTCTGCTTAGGGCTACTTGAAGAGGAAACAAACCATAGAGAAAAAACTGAGAACTAATTTTTTTGGTCAAGTTTCAAAGAGCTACTACAAACCATGTTGGATTTAGGTTCCAAAATCATCTATCTATATAGGAGAGAACAGAGTGAAATCTAAATATAAAAACTGCTACTGTAGACGAACGCTTCAACCTAGAAGAACAAAATTGGGTGAGCCAAGTGGGATTTGTGTACTGATCATTACCACCAAGTATCATCAAGATTGGGTGAAAAGTATTTGCTGGTATTTTGGAAAGTCGTTATTTCTTAGAAGCTTGGCAACCCCTCTCAATGAAAGTGCTTTTCCACAGTCTGTGCCTAGGGCTACTTGAAGTGGAAAAAAACCATAGAGACAAAACTGAGAACTCCTTTATTTTGTGAAGTTTCAAAGTGCTACCACAAGCCATGTTGGATTTAGAGTTCCAAATTCATCTATCTATATAGGAGAGAACAGAGTGTAAACTAAAAATAAAAACTGCTACTGTAGACGAACGCTTCAACCAAGAAGAACAAAATTGGTGAGCCAAGTGGGATTTGTGTACTGATCATTACCAGCAAGTATCATCAAGATTGGGTGAAAAAGTATTTGCCTGTATTTCGGAAACACGTTATTTCTTAGAATTTGGCAAACCCTCTCAATGAAAGTGCTTTTCCAAAGTCTGTGCCTAGGGCTACTTGAAGAGGAAACAAATATTAGAGACAAAACTGAGAACTCCTTCATTTTGTCAAGTTTCAAAGAGCTACTACAAACCATGTTGGACTTAGACTTCCAAATTCATCTATCTATATAGGGGAGCACATAGGGAAACCTAAAAATATAAACTACTACTGGAAACGAACGCTTCAAACTAGAAGAACAAAATTTGGTGAGTCAAGTGGGATTTGTGTACCGATCATTACCACTGAGTATCATCAAGATGGGGTGAAAAAATATGTGCTGGTATCTCGGAAACTCGTTATTTCTTAGAAGATTTGCAACCCCTCTGAATGAAAGTGCTTTTCCACAGTCTGTGCCTAGGGCTACTTGAAGAGGAAACAAACCATAGAGACAAAACTGAGAACTCCTTTATTTTGTCAAGCTTCAAAGAGCTACTACAAACCATGTTGGGTTTAGGTTCCAAATTCATATACCTTTATTGGAGAGAACAGAGTGAAACCTAAAAAATAAAAATTGATACTGTAAACGAACGGTTCAACCTAGAAGAAAAAAATTTGGTAGGCCAAATGGGATTTGTGTACCTGTCATTACCACCACGTATCATCAAGATTGGGTGAAAAAATATTTGCTGGTATTTTGTAAACACGTACTTTTTTGGAAGCTTGACAACACTGTCAATGAATGTGCTTTACCCCAGTCTGTGCCTAGCGCTATTTGAAGAGGAAACAAACCATAGAGACAAAACTGAGAACTCCTTTATTTTGTCAAGTTTCAAAGAGCTACTACAAACCAAGTTGGATTTAGAGTTCCAAATTCATCTATCTATATAGGAGAGAACATTGTGAAACATAAATATAAAAACTGCGACTGTAGACGAACGCTTCAACCTAGAAGAACAAAATCTGGTGAGCCAAGTGGGATTTGTGTACTGATCATTACCACCAAGGATCATCAATATTGGGGGAAAAAATGTTTGCTGGCATTTCGGAAACTCGTAATTTCTTGGAAGCTTGGCAACCCCTTTCAATGAAAGTGCGTTTCCACAGTCTGTGTCTAGTGCTACTTGAAGAGGAAACAAATCATAGAGACAAAACAGAGAACTCCTTTATTTTGTCAAGTTTCAAAGAGCTACTACAAACCATGTTGGATTTAGAGTTGCAAATTCATCTATCTATATAGGAGAGAACAACGGGAAACCTAAAAATATAAACTGCTACTGTAAACGAACGCTTCAACCTATAAGAACATAATTTGGTGAGCCAAGTGGGATTTGTGTAGTGATCATTACCACCAAGTATCATCAAGATTGGGTGAAAAAATATTTGCTCGTATTTCGGAAACTCGTTATTTCTTGGAAGCTTGGCAATCCCTTTAAATGTAAGTGCTTTTCCTCAGTCTGTGCCTAGGCCTACTTGAATAGGAAACAAGCCATAGAGAAAAAAATGAGAACTACTTTATTTTGTCAAGTTTCAAAGAGCTACTACAAACCATGTTGGATTTAGAGTTCCAAATTCATCTATCTATATAAGAGAGAACAGAGTGAAACAAAATATATAAACTGCTACTGTAGATGAATGCTTCAACCTAGTAGAACACAATTTGGTGAGCCAAGTGGGATTTGTGTACTGATCATTACCACCAAGTATCATCAAGACTGGGTGAAAAAATATTTGCTGGTATTTCGGAAACTCGTTATTTCTTAGAAGCATTGCAACCCTTCTCAATAAAAGTGCTTTTCCACAGTCTGAGCCTAGGACTACTTGAAGAGGAAACAAACCACAGAGACAAAACTAAGAACTTCTTTATTTTGCAAGTTTCAAGGAGCTACTACAAACCAAGTTGGATTTAGAGTTCCAAATTCATCTGTCAATATAGGAGAGAACAGAGTGAAACCGATATATAAAAACTGCTACTGTAGACGAACGCTTAAACCTAGAAGAACAAAATTTGGTGAGTGATATGGGATTTGTGTACTTGTCATTACCACCACGTATCATCAAGATTGGGTAAAAAAATATTTGCTGGTATTTCGGAAACTCGTAATCTCTTGAAAGATTTTCAACCCCTTTCAATGAAAGTGCTTTTCCACAGTCTCTGCGTAGGGCTACTTGAAGAGGAAACAAACCATAGAGACAAAACTGAGAACTACTTTTTTTGTCAAGTTTCAAAGAGCTACTACAAACCATGTTGGATTTAGAGTTCCAAATTCATATATCTATATCAGAGAGAACAGAGTGAAACCTAAAATAAAAATTGCTACTGTAAACGAACGGTTCAACCTAGAAGAAAAAAATTTGGTAGGCCAAATGGGATTTGTGTACTTGTCATTACCACCACGTATCATCAAGATTGGGTGAAAAAATATTTGCTGGTATTTTGTAAACACGTACTTTTTTGGAAGCTTGACAACACTCTCAATGAATGTGCTTTTCCCCAGTCTGTGCCTAGGGCTATTTGAAGAGGAAACAAACCATAGAGACAAAACTGAGAACTCCTTTATTTTGTCAAGTTTCAAAGAGCTACTACAAACCAAGTTGGATTTAGAGTTCCAAAATTCATCTATCTATATAGGAGAGAACATTGTGAAACATAAATATAAAAACTGCGACTGTAGACGAACGCTTCAACCTAGAAGAACAAAATCTGGTGAGCCAAGTGGGATTTGTGTACTGATCATTACCACCAAGGATCATCAAGATTGAGGGAAAAAATGTTTGCTGACATTTCAGAAACTCGTAATTTCTTGAAAACTTGGCAACCCCTTTCAATGAAAGTGCTTTTCCACAGTCTGTGCCTAGGGTTACTTGAAGAGGAAACAAATCATAGAGACAAAACAGAGAACTCTTTTATTTTGTCAAGTTTCAAAGAGCTACTACAAACCATGTTGGATTTAGAGTTCCAAATTCATCTATCTATATAGGAGAGAACAACGGGAAACCTAAAAATATAAACTGATAGTGTCAACGAACGCTTCAACCTAGAAGAACAAAATTTGGGGAGTCAAGTGGGATTTGTGTACCGATCATTTCCACCAAGTATCATCAAGATTAGCTGAAAAAATATTTGCTGGTATTTCGGAAACTCGTTATTTCTTGGAAGCTTCGCAACCCCTTTCAATGAAAGTGCTTTTCCACAGTCTGTGCGTAGGGCTACTTGAAGAGGAAACAAACCACAGAGACAAAACTGAGAACTCCTTTATTTTGTCAACTTCAAAGAGCTACTACAACCATGTTGATTTAGATTTCCAAATTCATCTATCTATATCGGAGAGAACAGAGTGAAACCTAAAATAAAAACTGCTACTGTAAACGAACGCTTCAACCTAGAAGAACAAAATTTGTTGAGCCAATTGGGATTTGTGTACTTGTCATTACCACCACGTATCATCTAGATTGGGTGAAAAAATATTTCTGGTATTTATTAAACAATGAATTTTTTGGAAGCTTGACAACCCTCTCAATGAATGTGCTTCTCCACAGTCTGTGCTTAGGGCTACTTGAAGAGGAAATAAGCCATAAACACAAAACTGAGAAGTACTTTATTCTGTCAAGATTCAAAGAGCTACTACAACCCATGTTGGATTTAGACTTCCAAATTCTATCTATCTATATAAGAGAGAACAGAGAGAAACCTAAATATAAAAACTGCTAATGTAGACGAATGCTTCATCCTAGAAGAACAAAATTTGGTGAGCCAAGTGGGATTTGTGTACCGATCATTACCACCAAGTATCATCAAGATTGGGTGAGAAAATATTTGATGGTATTTCGGAAACTCGTAATTACTTGGAAGCTGGCAACCCCTTTCAATGAAAGTGCTTTTCCACAGTCTCTGCTTAGGGCTACTTGAAGAGGAAACAAACCATGGAGACAAAACTGAGAACTACTTTTTTTGTCAAGTTTCAAAGAGCTACTACAAACCATGTTTTATTAGAGTTCCAAATTCATCTATCTATATAGGACAGAGCAGGGAAAAATCTAAATATAAAAACTGCTATGTGGACTAACGCTTCAACCTAGAAGAACACAATTTGGTGAGCCCAGTGGGATATGTGTAGTGAGCATTACCACCAATTATCATCAAGATTGGGTGAAAAAATATTTGCTGGTATTTCGGAAACTCGTTATTTCTTAGAAGCTTGGAAACCCCTCTCAATGAAAGTGCTTTTCCACAGTCTGTGTCTAGGGCTACTTGAAGAGGAAAATAACCACAGAGACAAATCTGAGAACTTCTTTATTTTGCAAGTTTCAAAGAGCTACTACAAACCAAGTTGGATTTAGAGTTCCAAATTCATCTATCAATATAGGAGAGAACAGGGTGAAACCTAAATATAAAAACTGCTACTGTAGACGAACGCTTAAACCTAGAAGAACAAAATTTGGTGAGTGATATGGGATTTGTGTACTTGTCATTACAATCACGTATCATCAAGATTGGGTAAAAAAATATTTGCTGGTATGTCGGAAACTCGTAATTTCTTGGATGCTTGGCAACCCCTTTCAATGAAATTGCTTTTCCACAGTCTCTACTTAGGGCTACTTGAAGACGAAACAAATCATAGAGACAAAACAGAGAACTCCTTTATTTTTTCAAGTTTCAAAGAGCTATTACAAACCATGTTGGATTTAGAGTTCCAAATTCATCTATCTATATAGGAGAGAACAGAGGAAAACCTAAAAGTATAAACTGCTACTGTAAACGAACGCTTCAACCAAGAGGAACAAAATTTGGTGAGTCAAGTAGGATTTGTGTACCGATAATTACCACCAAGTATCATCAAGATTACCTGAAAAAATATTTGCTGGTATTTCGGAAACTCGTTATTTCTTGGAAGCTTGGCAACCCCTCTCAATGATAGTGCTTTTCCACAGTATGTGCCTACGGCTACTTGAAGAGGAAACAAACCTTAGAGAAAAAACTGAGAACTACTTTATTTTGTCAAGTTTTAAAAAGCTGCTACAAACCATGTTGGATTTAGAGTTCCAAATTCATCTATCTATATAAAAGAGAACAGAGTGAAACCTAAAAATAAAAACTGCTACTGTAAACGAACGCTTCAACCTAGAAGAACAAAATTTCGGGAGCCAAAAGGGATTTGTGTACTTGTCATTGGCACCACGTATCATCAAGATTCTTTGAAAAAACATTTGCTGGTATTTCGGAAACTCGTAATTTCTTGGAAGCTTGGCAACCACTTTCAATGAAACTGCTTTTCCACAGTCTGTGCTTAGGGTTACTTGAAGAGGAAACAAACTGAAGAGGTGAAACTGAGAACTACTTTTTTTGTCAAGTTTCAAAAAGCTACTACAAACCATGTTGGATTTAGAGTTCCCAATTCATCTATATATATATATGAGAGAACAGAGAATAACCTAAATATAAAACTACTACTGTAGACGAATGCTTCATACTAGAAGAACAAAATTTGGTGAGCCAGGTGAGATTTGAGTACTGATCATTACCACCAAGTATCATCAAGATTGGGTGAAAAAATATTTGCTGGTATTTCGGAAACTCGTTATTTCTTAGAAGCTTGGCATCCGCTCTCAATGAAAGTGCTTTTCCACAGTCTGTGCATAGGGCTTTTTGAAGAGAAACAAACCACAGAGAAAAAACTGAGAACTTCTTTATTTTGTCAAGTTTCGTAGAGGTACTACAAACCAAGTTTGATTTAGAGTTCAAAATTCATCTACCTATATAGGACAGAACAGAGTGAAACCTAAAAATAAAAACTGCTACTGTAAACGAACTCTTAAACCTAGAAGAACGAAATTTGGTGATCCAAGTGGGCGTTGTGCACTTGTCATTACAACCACGTATCATCAAGATTGGGTGGAAAACTATTTGCTGGTATTTCAAAAACTCGTAATTTCTTGGAAGCTTGGCACCCCCTTTCAATGAAATTGCTTTTCCACAGTCTCTGCTTAGGGCTACTTGAAGTGGAAACAAATCATAGGGACAAAACAGATACCTCCTTTATTTTGTCAAGTTTCAAAGAGCTACTACAAACCACGTTGGATTTAGAGTTCGAAATTCATCTATCTATATAGGAGAGAACAGAGTGAAACCTAAAAATATAAACTGCTACTGTAAACGAAAGCTTCAAACTAGAAGAACAAAATTTGGTGAGTCAAGTGGCATTTGTGTACCGATCATTACCAACAATTATCATCAAGGTTGGGTGAAAAAATATTTGCTGGTATTTCGGAAACTCGTTATTTCTTGGAAGCTTGGCAACCCCTTTCAATGAAAGTGCTTTTCCACAGTCTGTGCCTAGGGCTACTTGAAGAGGAAACAAACCATAGAGACAAAACTGAGAACTACTTTTTTTGTCAAGTTTCAAAGAGCTACTACAAACCATGTTGGGTTTAGAGTTCCAAATTCATATATCTATATCAAAGAGAACAGAGTGAAACCTACAAATAAAAACTGCTACTGTAAACTCACGCTTCAACCTAGAAGAACTAAATTTGTTGATCCAATTTGGATTTGTGTACTTGTCATTACCACCACGTATCATCTAGATTGGGTGAAAAATTATTTGCTGGTATTTTTTTGGAAGCTTGACAACCCTCAATGAATGTCCTTTTCCACAGTCTGTGCTTAGGGCTACTTGAAGAGGAAACTAGCCATAGAGACAAAACTGAGAAGTACTTTATTTTGTCAATTTTCAAAGAGCTACTACAAACCATGTTGGATTTAGAGTTCCAAGTTCATCTATCTATATAGGAGAGAACAGAGTGAAACCTAAAAATAAAAACTGCTACTGTAAACGAACTCTTAAACCTAGAAGAACGAAATTTGGTGATCCAAGTGGGCGTTGTGTACTTGTCATTACCACCACGTATCATCAAGATTGGGTGGAAAACTATTTGCTGGTATTTCAAAAACTCGTAATTTCTTGGAAGCTTGGCACCCCCTTTCAATGAAATTGCTTTTCCACAGTCTCTGCTTAGGGCTACTTGAAGTGGAAACAAATCATAGGGACAAAACAAATACCTCCTTTATTTTGTCAAGTTTCAAAGATCTTGTACAAACCATGTTGGATTTAGAGTTCCAAATTCATCTATCTATATAGGAGAGAACAGAGGGAAAAATAAAAATATAAACTGCTACTGTAAACGAAAGCTTCAAACTAGAAGAACAAAATTTGGTGAGTCAAGTGGCATTTGTGTACCGATCATTACCAACAAGTATCATCAAGATTGGGTGAAAAAGTATTTGCTGGTATTTCGGAAACTCATAATTTCTTGGAAGCTTGGCAACCCCTTTTATGAAAGTGCTTTTCCACAGTCTCTGCTTAGAGCTACTTGAAGAGGAAACAAACCATAGAGACAAAACTGAGAACTCCTTTATTTTGTCAAGTTTCAAAGAGCTACTTTAAACCATGTTGGATTTAGAGTTCCAAAATTATCTATCTATATAGGAGAGAACAGAGTGAAACCTAAAAATAAAATCTGCTACAGTAAACGAACACTTCAACCTAGAAGAACAAAATTTGATGAGCCAAGTGGGATTTGTGTACTGATCATTACCACAAAGTATCATCATGATTGGGTGAAAAAATATTTGCTGGTTTTCGGAAACTCGATATTTCTTAGTAGCTTGTCAACCCCTCTCAATGATAGTGCTTTTCCACAGTATGTGCCTACGGCTACTTGAAGAGGAAACAAACCTTAGAGAAAAAACTGAGAACTACTTTATTTTGTCAAGTTTTAAAAAGCTGCTACAAACCATGTTGGATTTAGAGTTCCAAATTCATCTATCTATATAAAAGAGAACAGAGTGAAACCTAAAAATAAAAACTGCTACTGTAAACGAACGCTTCAACCTAGAAGAACAAAATTTCGTGAGCCAAAAGGGATTTGTGTACTTGTCATTGGCACCACGTATCATCAAGATTGTTTGAAAAAATATTTGCTGGTATTAGGGAAACTCGTAATTTCTTGGAAGCTTGGCAACCCCTTTCAATGAAAGTGCTTTTCCACAGTCTGTGCCTAGGGCTACTTGAAGAGGAAACAAATGAAGAGGCGAAACTGAGAACTACTTTTTTTTGTCAAGTTTCAAAAAGCTACTACAAACCATGTTGGATTTAGAGTTCCAAATTCATCTATCTATAAAGGAGAGAACAGAGTGAAACCTATATATAAAAACTGTTACTGTAGACGAACGCTTCAACCTTAAAGAACACAATTTGGTGAGCCAAGTGGGATTGGTGTACTGATCAGGGGAAAGAATATTTGCTGGTATTTCGGAAACTCGTTATTTCTTAGAAGCTTGGCAACCCCTCTCAATGAAAGTGCTTTTCCACAGTCTGTTGCTAGGGCTACTTGAAGAAGAAACAAACCATTGAGACAAAACTGAGAACTACATTTTTGTCAAGTTTCAAAGAGCTGCAACAAACCCTGTTGGATTAGAGTTCCAAATTCATCTATCTATATAAGAGAGAACAGTGTGAAACCTAAAAATAAATACTGCTACTGTATACAAACGCTTCATCCTAGAAGAACAAAATTTGGTGAGCCAAGTGGGACTTGTGTACTTGTCATTACCACCACGTATCATCAAGATTGGGTGAAAAAATATTTGCTGATATTTCGGAAACTCGTAATTTCTTGGAAGCTTGGCAACCCCTCTCAATGAAATTGCTTTTCCACAGTCTGTGCCTAGGGCTCCTTGAAAAGAAAACAAACCATAGAGAGTTAACTGAGAACTCCTTTATTTTGTCAAGTTTTAAAGAGCTACTACAAACCATGTTGGATTTAGAGTTACAAATTGATCAATCTATATAGGAGAGAACAGAGTGACACCTAAATATAAAAACTGCTACTGTAGAAGAACGCTTCAATCTAGAAGAACAAAATTTGGTGAGCCAAGTGAGATTTGTGTTCCGATCATTACCACAAAGTATCAACAAAATTGGCTGAAAAAATATTTGCTGGTATTTCGGAAACTCGTAATTTCTTAGAAGCTTGGCAACCAGTCTCAATGAAAGTGCTTTTCCACAGTCTGTGCCTGGGGTACTTGAAGACCAAACAAACCATCGAGACAAAACTGAGATCTCCTTTATTTTGACAAGTTTCAAAGAGCTACTACAAACCATGTTGGAATTAGAGTTCCAAATTCATCTATCTATATAAGAGAGAACAGAGTGAAACCTACATATAAAAACTGCTGCTGTAGACTAACGCTTCACCTAGATGAACACAATAACGTGAGCCAAGTGGGATTTCTGTACTGATCATTACCACCAAGTATCATCGAGATTGGGTGAAAAAATATTTGCTGGTATTTCGGAAACTCATTATTTCTTAGAAGCTGGCAACCCCTCTCAATGAAAGTGCTCTTCCACAGTCTGTGCCTAGGGCTACTTGAAGAGGAAACAAACCATAGAGAGAAAATTGAGAACTCCTTTATATTGTCAAGTTTCAAAGAGTTACTACAAACCATGGTGGATTTCGAGTACCAAATTCATCTATCTATATAGGAGAGAACAAAGTGAAACCTAAAAATAATAACTGCTACTGTAAACGAACGCTTCAACATAGAAGAACAAAATTGGGTGAGCAAGTCGGATTTGTGTAATTGTCATTACCACCACGTATCATCAAGATTGGGTGAAAAAATATTTGCTGGTTTCGGAAACTGGTAATTTCTTGGATGCTAGGAAACCGCTTTCAATGAAAGTGCTTTTCCACAGTCTCTGCTTAGGGCTACTTGAAGAGGAAACAAATCATAGAGACAAAACTGAGAACTCCTTTATTTTGTCTAGTTTCAAAAAGCTACTACAAACCATGTTGGATTTAGAGTACCAAATTCATCTCTCTATATTGGAGAGAACAGAGGGAAACTTAAAAATATAAACTGCTACTCTAAATGAACGCTTCAAACTAGAAGAACAAAATTTGGTGAGTCAAGTGGGAGTTGTGTACCGATCATTACCACCAAGTATCATCAAGATTGGGTGAAAAAATTCTTGCTGGTATTTCGGAAACTCGTTATTTCTTGGAAGCAGGCAACCCCTTTCAGTGAAAGTGCTTTTCCACAGTCTGTGCCTAAGGCTACTTAAAGAGGAAAAAACCTTAGAGACAAAACTGAGAACTACTTTTTTTTGTCAAGTTTCAAAGAGCTCCTACAAACCATGTTGGATTAAGAGTTCCAAATTCATCTATCCATATAGGAGAGAACACAGTGAAACCTAAATATAAAAACTGCTCCTGTAGATGAACGCTTCAACGTAGAAGAACAAAATTTGGTGAGCCAAGTGAGATTTGTCTACTGATCATTACCACCAAGTATCATCAAGATTGGGTGAAAAAATATTTGCTGGTGTTTCAGAAACCCGTTATTTCTTAGAAGCATGGCAACCCCTCTCAATGAAAGTGCTTTTCCACAGTTTGTGCCTAGGGCTACTTGACGCAAAAACAAATCATAGAGACCAAACTGAGAACTCCTTTGTTTTGTCTAGTTTCAAAGAGCTACTACAAACCATGTTGGATTTAGATTTCCAAATTCATCTATCTATATAGGAGAGAACAGAGTGAAACTTAAAAATATAAACTGCTACTCTAAACGAACGCTTCAATCTAGAAGAACAAAATTTGGTGATTCAAGTGGGATTTTTTTACCGATCATTTCCACCAAGTATCATCAAGATTGGGTGAAAAAATTCTTGCTGGTATTTCGGAAACTCGTTATTTCTTGGAAGCTTGGCAACCCCTTTCAGTGAAAGTGCTTTTCCACAGTCTGTGCCTAAGGCTACTTAAAGATGACACAAAGTATAGAGACAAAACTGAGAACTACTTCATTTTGTCAAGTTTCAAAGAGCTACTACAAACCATGTTGTATTTAGAGTTCCAAATTCATCTATCTATATAAGAGAGAACAGAGTGAAACCTACATATAAAAACTGCTGCTGTAGACTAACGCTTCACCTAGACGAACACAATAAGGTGAGCCAAGTGGGATTTCTGTACTGATCATTACCACCAAGTATCATCAAGATTGGGTGAAAAAATATTTGCTGGTATTTCGGAAACTCATTATTTCTTAGAAGCTGGCAACCCCTCTCAATGAAAGTGCTCTTCCACAGTCTGTGCCTAGGGCTACTTGAAGAGGAAACAAACCATAGAGACAAAACTGAGAACTCCTTTATATTGTCAAGTTTCAAAGAGTTACTACAAACCATGTTGGATTTCGAGTTCCAAATTCATCTATCTATATAGGAGAGAACAGAGTGAAACCTAAAAATAAAAACTGCTACTGTAAACGAACGCTTCAACCTAGAAGAACAAAATTGGGTGAGCCAAGTGGGATTTGTGTAATTGTCATTACCACCACGTATCATCAAGATTGGGTGAAAAAGTATTTGCTGGTATTTCGGAAACTCGTAATTTCTTGGAAGCTTGGCAACCCCTTTCAATGAAAGTGCTTTTCCACAGTCTCTGCTTAGGGCTACTTGAAGAGGAAACAAATCATAGAGACCAAACTGAGAACTCCTTTATTTTGTCTAGTTTCAAAGAGCTACTACAAACCATGTTGGATTTAGAGTTCCAAATTCATCTATCTATATCGATAGGAAGAGAGTGAAACCTAGAAATAAAAACTGCGACTGTAAACGAACGCTTCAACCTTGAAGAACAAAATTTGGTGACCCAAGTGGGATTTGTGTACTCATCATTACCACCAAGTATCATCAAGATTGGGTGAAAAAATATTTGCTGGTATTTCGGAAACTCGTAATTTCTTGGAAGCTTGGCAACCCCTTTCAAAGAAAGTGCTTTTCCACAGTCTCTGCTTAGCGCTACTTGAAGAGGAAACAAATCATGGAGACAAAACTGAGAACTCCTTAATTTTGTCAAGTTTCAAAGAGCTACTACAAACGATGTTGGATTTAGAGTTCCAAATTCATCTATCTATAAGAGAGAACAGAGGAAAACCTAAATATAAAAACTGCTACTGTAGACGAACGCTTCAACTTAGAGAACAAAATTTGGTGAGCCAAGTGAGATTTGTGTACTGATCATTACCACCAAGTATCATCAAGATTGGGTGATAAAATATTTGCTGTTATTTCCGAAACTCTTTATTTCTTAGAAGCTGGCAACCCCTCTCAATGAAACTGCTTTTCCACAGTTTGTGCCTGGGGCTACATGAAGAAGAAACAAACCATAGAGACAAAACTGAGAATTTTTTTTTATTTTGTCAAGTTTCAAAGAGCTACTACACACCATGTTGCATTTAGAGATCCAAATTCATCTATCTATATAGGAGAGAACAAAGTGAAACCTAAAAATAAAAACTGCTACTGTAAACGAATGCTTCAACCTAGAAGAACAAAATTTGGTGAGTCAAGTGGGATATGTATACCGATCATTACCACCAAGTATCATCAAGGTTGGGTGAAAAAATATTTGCTGGTATTCAGAAATTCTTTATTTCTTGGAAGCTTGGCAACCCCTTTCAATGAAAGTTCTTTTCCACAGTCTGTGCCTAGGGCTACTTGAAGAGGAAACAAATCATAAAGACAAAAGTGAGAACTACCTTATTTTGTCAAATTTCAAAGAGCTACTACAAACCATGTTGGATTTAGAGTTCCAAATTCAGCTATCTATATAAGAGAGAACAGAGTGAAACCTACATATAAAAACTGCTACTGCAGACGAACTTTTCAACCTTGAAGAACACAATTTGGTGAGCCAAGTGGGATTTGTGTCCTGATCATTACCACCACTTATCCTCAAGATTGGGTGAAAAAATATATGCTGGTATTTTGGAAAATCGTTTTTTCTTAGAAGCTTGGCAAATCCTCTCAATGAAAGTGCTTTTCCACAGTTTGTGCCTAGGGCTACTTGAAAAGGAAAGAAACCATAGAGACAAAACTGAGAACTACTTTATTTTGTCAAATTTCAAAGAGCTACTACAAACCATGTTGGATTTAGAGTTCCAAATTCATCTATCTATACAAGAGACAACAGAGTGAAACCTACATATAAAAACTGCTACTGTAGACGAACGCTTCAACCTAGAAGAAGAAAATTTGATGAGCCAAGTGGGATTTGTGTACTGATTATTACCACCTCGTATCATCAAGATTTGGTGAAAAAATATTTGCTGGTATTTCGGAAACTCGTTATTTCTTAGAAGCTTGCCAACCCCTCTCAATGAAAGTGCTTTTCTACAGTCTGTGCCAGCACTACTTGAAGAGGAAACAAACCATAGAGACAAAACTGAGAACTCCTTTATTTTGTCAAGTTTCAAAGAGCTACTAAAAACCATGTTGGATTTAGAGTTCCAAATTCATCTATCTATATAGGAGAGAACAGAGTGAAACCTAAAAATAAAAACTGCTACTGTAAACGAACGCTTCAACCTAGAAGAACAAAATTTGGTGTGCCAAGTGGGATTTGTGTACTTGTCATTACCACCACGTATAATCAAGATTGGGTGAAAAAATATTTGCTGGTATTTCAGAATCTCGTAATTTCTTGGAAGCTTTGCAACCCCTTTTAATGAAAGTGCTTTTCCACAGTCTATGCTTAGGGCTACCTGAAGAGGAAACAAATCATAGAGACAAAACTGAGAACTCCTTTATTTTGTCAAGTTTTAAAAAGCTATTACAAACCATGTTGGATTTAGAGTTCGAAATTCATCTATCTATATTAGAGAGAACAGAGTGAAACCTACTTATAAAAACTGCTGTTGTAGACGAACGCTTCAACCTAGAAGAACAAAATGTGGTGAGTCAAGTGGGATTTGTGTACTGATCATTAATACTACGTATCATCAAGATTGGGTGAAAAAATATTTGCTGGTATTTCGGAAACTCGTTATTTCTTAGAAGCTTGGCAACCCCTTTCAATGAAAGGTCTTTTCCACAGTTTGTGCCTAGGTCAACTTGAAGAGGAAACAAACCATAGAGACAAAACTGAGAACTCCTTTATTTTGTCAAGTTTTAAAAAGCTAACTCAAACCATGTTGGATTTAGAGTTCCAAATACATCTATCTATATAAGAGAGAACAGAGGGAAACGTAAAATTTTAAACCGCTACTGTAAAAGAACGCTTAAAACTAGAAGAACAAAATTTGGTGAGTCAAGTGGGATTGTCTACCGATCATTACCACCAAGTATCATCAAGATTGGGTGAAAAAATATTTGCTGGTATTTCGGAAACTCGTCATTTTTTGGAAACATGGCAACCCCTTTCAATGAAAGTGCTTTTCCACACTCTGTACTTAGGGCTACTTGAAGAGGAAACAAACCATAGAGACAAAACTGAGAACTCCTTTATTTTCTCAAGTTTCAAAGAGCTACTACAAACCATGTTGGATTTAGAGTTCCAAATTCATCTATCTATATTGGAGAGAACAGAGGGAAACCTAAATATAAAAACTGCTACTGTAGACGAACGCTTCAACCTAGAAGAACAAAATTTGGAGATCCAAGTGAGATTTGTGTACTGATCATTACCACCAAGTATCATCAAGATTGGGTGAAAAGATATTTGCTGGTATTTCGGAAACTCGTTATTTCTTGGAAGCTTGGCAACCCCTTTCAATGAAAGTGCTTTTCCACAGTCTCTGCCTAGGGCTACTTGAAGAGGAAACAAACCATAGAGACAAAACAGAGAACTACTTTATTTTGTCAAATTTCAAAGAGCTACTGCAAACCATGTTGGATTTAGAGTTCCAAATTCATCTATCTATACAAGAGAGAACAGTGTGAAACCTACATATAAAAACTGCTACTGTAGACGAACGCTTCAACCTACTAGAAGAAAATTTTGTGAGCCAAGTGGCATTTGTGTACTGATCATTACCACCACGTATCATCAAGTTTTGTGAAAAAATATTTGCTGGTATTTCGGAAACTCGTTATTTCTTAGAAGCTTGGCAACCCCACTCAATGAAAGTGCTTTTCTACATATGTGCCTAGCACTACTTGAAGAGGAAACAAACCATAGAAACTAAACTGAGAACTCCTTCATTTTTTCAAGTTTCAAAGAGCTACTACAACCCATGTTGGATTTAGAGTTCCAAATTCATCTATCTATATAGGAGAGAACAGAGTGAAACCTCAATATAAAAACTGCTACTGTAGATGAATACTTCCATGACTGGAAGTACAAACCATATTTCAATTGTAACCTTAAATGTTAATGGCTTAAATTCACCAATCAAGAGACATAGGCTAGTAACCTGGATTAAAAAAACAAATCCAACAATATGCTTCCTTCAGGATTCTCACATGATAGGAAAAGACATACACAGACTGAAGGTTAACGGGTGGGAAAAATCATACCACTCACATGGCCCTCGGAAGCAAGCAGGAGTGGCCATTCTCATATCGAATAAAGTCAACTTCAAACCTAAGGTAATCAAAAGGGATAAAGAATGACACTATATACTGTTAAAAGGAACCATCCACCAACAAGACATAACAATTATCAATTTGTATGCACCAAACAATGGACCTGCAACATTCATAAAACAAACTCTCCTCAAGTTCAAGAGTCAAATAGACCACAACACAATTATTATGGGGGACTTCAACACACCACTCTCACCATTGGATAGATCCTCAAGACAAAAGCTGAAAAAAGAAGCTATAAAACTCAATAACACAATCAATAACCTAGACTTAACTGACATATATAGAATTTATCAACCGTCATCAAGTGGATACACATTCTTCTCAGCAGCACATGGATCCTACTCAAAGATAGACCATATATTATGCCATAGGGCGAATCTCAGTAAATATAAATGTGTGGAGATAATACCATGCACCATATCTGACCATAATGGAATGAAACTGGAAATCAATGATAAAAGAAGGAAGGAAAAATCCTGCATCACCTGGAAAATGAACAATATGTTACTAAATGATCAATGGGTTACAGAAGACATAAAGGAGGAAATCAAAAAATTCCTAGAGATAAATGACAATACAGACACAACATACCAGAATCTATGGGACACAATGAAAGCAGTGTTAAGAGGGAAATTCATCTCCTGGAGTTCATTCCTCAAAAAAAGAAAAAACCAACAAATAAATGAACTCACGCTACATCTTAAAACCTTAGAAAAGGAAGAACAAAACAACAGCAAATATAGCAGAAGACAAGAAATAATTAAAATCAGAGCGGAAATCAACGAAATTGAAACAAAAAAAACCATTGAAAAAATTGATAAAACTAAGAGTTGGTTCTTTGAAAAAATAAATAAGATCGACAGACCCTTAGCTATGCTAACGAAGAGAAGAAGAGAGAGAACGCAAATTACTAACATACGGGATGAAAAAGGCAATGTCACAACAGACACTACAGAAATACAGAAGATAATTAAAAAATATTCTGAAACCCTATATTCCAATAAAATAGAAGATAGTGAAGATATCGATAAATTTCTTAAGTCATATGATCTGCCCAGACTGAGTCAGAAAGACACTCACAATTTAAACAGACCAATAACAAAAGAAGAAATTGAAGAGGCCATCAAAAGACTACCAACTAAGAAAAGCCCGGGGCCGGATGGGTATACAGCAGAGTTCTACAAAACCTTCAAAGAAGAGTTAATTCCAATACTTTTCAAGCTATTTCAAGAAATAGAAAAAGAAGGAGCTCTTCCAAATTCATTCTATGAGGCCAACATAACCCTGATCCCAAAACCAGACAAAGACACTTCAAAGAAAGAAAACTATAGACCAATATCTCTAATGAACTTAGATGCAAAAATTCTCAATAAAATCCTGGCGAATCGAATGCAAAAGCACATCAAAAAAATTGTACACCATGATCAAGTAGGATTCATCCCTGGGATGCAAGGCTGGTTCAATATACGGAAATCAATAAATGTTATTCACCACATCAATAGACTTAAGGATAAGAACCATATGATCATCTCAATAGATGCAGAAAAAGCATTTGACAAAGTACAGCATCCCTTTATGTTCAAAACACTAGAAAAAATAGGGATAACAGGAACTTACCTCAACATTGTAAAAGCTATATATGCTAAGCCTCAGGCTAACATCATTCTAAATGGAGAAAAACTGAAGGCATTCCCTCTAAAATCTGGAACTAGACAGGGATGCCCTCTCTCACCACTTCTATTCAATTTAGTTCTTGAAATGCTAGACAGAGCAATCAGACAGACAAAAGAAATTAAAGGCATAAAAATAGGAAAAGAAGAACTTAAATTATCGCTATTTGCGGATGACATGATAATATACTTAACAGACCCAAAAGGGTCTACAAAGAAACTGCTAGAGTTAATAAATGAATTTAGCAAAGTGGCAGGATATAAAATCAACACGCATAAATCAAAGGCATTCCTGTATATCAGCAACAAAACTTCTGAAATGGAAATGAGGAAAACCATTCCATTCACAATAGCCTCAAAAAAAATAAAATACTTGGGAATCAATCTAACAAAAGAGGTGAAAGATTTATACAATGAAAACTATAGAACCCTAAAGAGAGAGATAGAAGAAGATCTTAGAAGATGGAAAAATGTACCCTGTTCATGGATAGGCAGAACTAACATTATCAAAATGGCGATATTACCCAAAGTTCTCTACAGGTTTAATGCGATGCCAATCAAAATCCCAATGGCATTTCTTGTAGAAATAGATAAAGCAATCATGAAATTCATATGGAATAACAAAAGACCCAGAATAGCAAAAACAATTCTAAGCAGGAATTGTGAATCTGGAGGTATAGCGATACCAGAGTTCAAACTGTACTACAGAGCAATAGTAACAAAAACAGCGTGGTACTGGTACCAAAACAGGCAGGTGGATCAATGGTACAGAATAGAGGACACAGAAACCAATCCACAAAATTACAACTTTCTTATATTTGATAAAGGGGCTAAAAACATGCAATGGAGGTAGGATAGCATCTTCAACAAATGGTGCTGGGAAAATTGGAAATCCATATGCAACAAAATGAAACTGAATCCCTTTCTCTCGCCATGCACAAAAGTTAACTCAAAATGGATCAAGGAGCTTGATATCAAATCAGAGACCCTGCACCTGATAGAAGAAAAAGTTGGCTCCGATCTACATATTGTGGGGTCAGGCTCCAAATTCCTTAATAGGACGCCCATAGCCCAAGAGTTAATAACAAGAATAAACAAATGGGACTTACTTAAACTAAAAAGTTTTTTCTCAGCAAGAGAAACAATAAGAGAAGTGAATAGGGAACCTACATCCTGGGAACAAATCTTTACTCCCCACACTTCAGATAGAGCCCTAATTTCCAGAATATACAAAGAACTCAAAAAATTAAAGAATAAGAAAACAAATAACCCAATCAACAAATGGGCCAAGGACCTGAACAGACACTTCTCAGAAGATGACATACAATCAATCAATAAGTACATGAAAAAATGCTCACCATCTCTAGCAGTCAGAGAAATGCAAATCAAAACCAACCTAAGATACCATCTCACTCCACTAAGACTTGCAGCCATTAGGAAGTCAATCAACAATAAGTGCTGGCGAGGATGTGGAAAAAAGGGTACTCTTGTACATTGCTGGTGGGACTGCAAATTGGTGCGGCCAGTATGGAAAGCAGTATGGAGACTCCTGGGAAAGCTGGGAATGGAAACACCATTCGACCCAGCTATCGCCCTCCTGGGACTATTCCCTGAGGACCTTAAAAGAGCATACTATAGGGATACTGCCACATCAATGATCATAGCAGCACAATTCACAATAGCTAGACTGTGGAACCAACCTAGATGCCCTTCAATAGATGAATGGATAAAAAAATGTGGCATCTATACACAATGGAGTATTATGCAGCACTAAAAAATGACAAAATCATGGAATTTGCAGGGAAATGGATGGCATTAGAGCAGATTATGCTAAGTGAAGCTAGCCAATCCTTAAAAAACAAATGCCAAATGTCTTCTTTGATTTAAGGAGAGCAACAAAGAACTGAACAGGGGGAAAGAGCATGAGAAAAAGTTTAACATTAAACTGAAACGAATGAAGGGAGGGAAAGGAAGAGGGAAGGGAAATTGCATGGAAACTGAAGGAAAACCACATCGTTATACGAATCACATATATGAGGTTGTGACGGGAAAGGGGGGGGAGGGAGAGAATGGAACAACAACAGATGGGGTAGAGAGGGAAGATGGGAGGGGAGAGGAGGGGGGATTGTAGGGGATAGGCAAGACAGCAGAATACAACAGTCACTAATATGGCATTATGTAAACATGGTGAATGTATAACTGATGTGATTCTGAAATTTGTATTTGGGGTAAAAATGGAAAAGCATAACTCACATGAATCAAAAGTATGAAAGAGAAAAAAAAATAATAAAAAAAAAAGATTGGGTGAAAAAATATTTGCTGGTATTTCGGAAACTCGTTATTTCTTAGAAGCTTGGCAACCCCTCTCAATGAAAGTGCTTTTCTACATATGTGCCTAGCGCTACTTGAAGAGGAAACAAACCATAGAGACAAAATGGAGAACTCCTTTATTTTGTCAAGTTTCAAAGAGCTACTAAAAACCATGTTGGATTTAGAGTTCCAAATTCAACTGTCTATATAGGAGAGAACAGAGTGAAACCTAAAAATAAAAACTGCTACTGTAAATGAACGCTTATACCTGGAAGAACAAAATTTGGTGAGCCAAGTGGGATTTGTGTACTTGTCATTACCATCACGTATCATCAAGATTGGGTTAAAATTATTTCCTGATATTTCGGAATCTCGTAATTTCTTGGAAGCTTAGCAACCCCTTTCAATGAAAGTGCTTTTCCACTGTCTCTGCTTAGGGCTACCTGAAGAGGAAACAAATCATGGAGACAAAACTGAGAACTTCTTTATTTTGTCAAGTTTTAAAAAGCTACTACAAACCATGTTGGATTTAGAGTTCGAAATTCATCTATCTATATTAGAGAGAACAGAGTGAAACCTACATATAAAAACTGCTGTTGTAGACGAACGCTTCAACCTAGTAGAACAAAATTTGGTGAGTCAAGTGAGATTTGAGTACCGATCATTACCACCAAGTATCATCAAGATTGTGTGTAAAAATATTTGCTCCTATTTCGGAAACTCGTTATTTCTTGGAAGCTTGGCAAACCCTTTCAATGAAAGCGCCTTTCTACAGTCTGTGCCTAGGGCTACTTAAAGAGGAATCAAACCATAGAGACTAAACTGAGAACTCCTATATTTTGTCAAGTTTCAAAGAGCTACTACAAACCATGTTGGATTTAGAGTTAGAATTCATCTATCTATATAGGAGAGAACAGAGAGAAACCTAAACATAAAAACTGCTACTGTAGACGAATGCTTCAACCTAGAAGAACAAAATTTGGTGAGCCAAGTGGGATTTGTGTACTGATCATTACCACTAAGTGTCATCAAGATTGGGTGAAAATATATTTGCTGGTATTTCGGAAACTAGTTATTTCTTAGAAGTTTGGCAACCCATCTCAATGAAAGTGCTTTTCCACAGTCTGTGCCTAGGGTTACTAAAAGAGGAAACAAATCATAGAGACAAAACTGAGAACTACTTTATTTTGTCAAGTTTCAAAGACTACAACAAACCATTTTGTATTTAGAGTTCCAAATTCATCTATCTATATAGGAGAGAACTGAGGGAAACCTAAAAATATAAACTGCTACTGTAAACGAAAGCTTCAACCTAGAAGAACAAAATTTGGTTAGTCAAGTGGGATTTGTCTACCGATCATTACCACCACGTATCATCAAGATTGGGTGAAAAAATATTTGCTGGTATTTCGGAAACTCGTTATTTCTTGGAAGCTTGGCAACCCCTTTCAATGAAAGTGCTTTTCCACAGTCTGTGCTTAGGGCTACTTAAAGAAAAAACAAACCATAGAGACTAAACTGAGAACTCCTTTATTTTGTCAAGTTTCAAAGAGCTACTACAAACCATGTTGGATTTAGAGTTCCAAATTCATCTATCTATATAGGAGAGAACAGAGAGAAACCTAAAAATAAAAACGGCTTCTGTACACGAACTCTTCAACGTAGAAGAACAAAATTTGGTGAGCCAAGTGGGATTGGTGTACTGATCATTACCACCAAGTATCATCAAGATTGGTTGAAAAAATATTTGCTGGTATTTCGGAAATTCGTTATTTCTTGGAAGCTTGGCAACCCCTTTCAATGAAAATGCTTTTCCACAGTGTGTGCCTAGGGCTACTTGAAGAGGAAACAAACCGTAGAGACAAAACTGAGAACTCCTTTATTTTGTCACGTTTCAAAGAGCTACTACAAACCATGTTGGATTTAGAGTTCCAAATTGATCAATCTATATAGGAGAGAACAGAGTGACACCTAAATATAAAAACTGCTACTGTAGAAGAGCGTTTCAATCTAGAAGAACAAAATTTGGTGAGCCATGTGGGATTTGTGTACCGATCATTACCACAAAGTATCATCAAGATTGGGTAAAAAAATATTTGCTGGTATTTCGGAAACTCGTTATTTCTTGGAAGCTTGGCAACCCCTTTCAATGAAAATGCTTTTCCACAGTCTGTGCCTAGGGCTACTTGAAGAGGAAACAAACCATAGAGACAAAACTGAGAACTCCTTTATTTTTTCAAGTTTCAAAGAGCTACTACAAACCATGTTGGATTTAGAGTTCCAAATTCATCTATCTATATAGGAGAGAACAGAGTGAAACCAAAAATTAAAACCTGCTACTGTAAACGAACGCTTCAACCTAGAAGAACAAAATTTGGTGAGCCAAGTGGGATTTGTGTAATTATCATTACCACCACTTATCATCAAGATTGGGTGAAAAAATATTTGCTGGTATTTCGGAAACTCGTAATGTCTTGGAAGCTTGGCAACCCCTTTAAATGAAAGTGCTTTTCCACAGTCTCTGCTTAGGGCTACTTGAAGAGGAAACAAATCATAGAGACAAAACTGAGAACTCCTTTATTTTGTCTAGTTTCAAAAAGCTACTACAAACCATGTTGGATTTAGAGTTCCAAATTCATCTATCTATATTGGAGAGAACAGAGGGAAACTTAAAAATATAAACTGCTACTCTAAATGAACGCTTCAAACTAGAAGAGCAAAATTTGGTGAGTCAAGTGGGACTTGTATACTGATCATTACCACTAAGTATCATCAAGATTGGGTTAAAAAATTCTTGCTGGTATTTCGGAAACTCGTTATTTTTGGAAGCTTGACAACCCCTTTCAGTGAAAGTGTTTTCCACAGTCTGTGCCTAAGGCTACTTAAAGAGGAAACAAACTATAGAGACAAAACTGAGAACTACTTTATTTTGTCAAGTTTCAAAAAGCTACTACAAACCATGTTGTATTTAGAGTTCCAAATTCATCTATCCATATCGAAAGGAAGAGAGTGAAACCTAGAAATAAAAACTGCTACTGTAAACGAACGCTTCAACCTAGAAGAACAAAATTTGGTGACCCAAGTGGGATTTGTGTACTTGTCATTACGACCACGTATCATCCAGATTGGGGGAAAAAAATATTTGCTGGTATTTCAGAAACTCGTAATTTCTTGGAAGCTTTGCAACCCATTTCAATGAACGTGCTTTTCCACAGTCTCTGCATAGGGCTACTTCAAGAGGAAACAAACCATAGAGACAAAACTGAGAACTACTTTTTTTTTGTCAAGTTTCAAAGAGCTCCTACAAACCATGTTGGATTAAGAGTTCCAAATTCATCTATCCATATAGGAGAGAACACAGGGAAACCTAAATATAAAGACTGCTCCTGTAGATGAACGCTTCAACCTAGAAGAACAAAATTGGTGAGCCAAGTGGGATTTGTCTACTGATCATTACCACCAAGTATCATCAAGATTGGGTGAAAAAATATTTCCTGGTGTTTCGGGAACTCGTTATTTCTTAGAAGCTTGGAAACCCCTCTCAATGAAAGTGCTTTTCCACAGTTTGTGCCTAGGGCTACTTGAAGAGGAAACAAATCATAGAGACCAAACTGAGAACTCCTTTATTTTGTCTAGTTTCAAAGAGCTACTACAAACCATGTTGGATTTAGAGTTCCAAATTTATCTATCTATATACGAGAGAACAGAGTGAAAATTAAATATAAAAACTGCTACTGTAGACGAACGCTTCAACTTAGAGAAGAAAATTTGGTGAGCCAAGTGAGATTTGTGTACTGATCATTAGCACCAAGTATCATCAAGATTGGGTGAAAAAATATTTGCTGGTATTTCCGAAACTCTTTATTTCTTAGAAACTGGTATTTCGGAAACTCGTCATTTCTTGGAAGCATGGCAACCCCTTTCAATGAAAGTGCTTTTCCACAGTCTGTGCCTAGGGCTACTTGAAGAGGAAACAAACCATAGAGACAAAACTGAGAACTCCTTTATTTTGTCAAGATTCAAAGAGCTACTACAAACCATGTTGGATTTAGTGTTCCAAATTCATCTATCTATATAGGAGAGAACAGAGTGAAACCTAAAAACAAAAACTGCTACTGTAGACGAATGCTTCAACCCAGAAGAAGAAAATTTGGTGACCCAAGTGGGATTTGTGTACTGATCATTACCACCACGTATCATCAAGATTGGGTGAAAAAATATTTGCTGGTATTTCGGAAACTCGTTATTTCTTAGAAGCTTGGCTACCCCTCAAATTGAAAATGCTTTTCTACATATGTGCCTAGCGCTACTTGAAGAGGAATCAAACCATAGAGACAAAACTGAGAACTACTTTTTTCTTGTCAAGTTTCAAAGAGCTACTTCAAACCATGTTGGATTTAGAGTTCCAAAGTGAACTATCTATATAAGAGAGAACAGAGTGAAACCTACATATAAAAACTGCTGCTGTAGATGAACGCTTCAACCTAGAAGAACACAATTTGTTGAGCCAAGTGGGATTTGTGTACTTGTCCCTACGACCTCGTATCATCAAGATTGGTTGAAAAAATATTTGCTAGTGTTTCGGAAACTCGTAATTTCTTGGAACCTTGGCAACCCTTTTCAATGAAAGTGCTTTTCCACAGTCTGTAATTAGTTCTTCTTGAAGAGGAAACAAACCATAGAGACAAAACTAAGAACTCCTTTATTTTGTCAAGTTTCAAAGAGTTACTACAAACCATGTTGGATTTTGAGTTCCAAATTCATCTATCTATATAGGAGATACCAGAGTGAAACCTAAAAATATAAACTGCTACTGTAAACGAACGCTTCAACCTAGAAGAACAAAATTTGGTGAGCCAAGTGAAATTTGTGTACCGATCATTACCACCACGAATCATCAAGATTGGGTGAAAAAATATTTGCTGGTATTTCGGAAACTCGTAATTTCTTTTAAGCTTGGCAACCGTTTTCAATGAAAGTGCTTTTCTACAGTCTCTGCTTAGGGCTACTTGAACAGGAATCAAACCATAGAGACAAAACTGACAACTCCTTTAATTTGTCAAGTTTCAAAGAGCTACTACAAACCATGTTGAATTTAGAGTTCCAAATTCATCTATCTATATAGAAGAGAACAGAGGGAAACCTAAATATAAAAACTGCTACTGTAGACGAACGCTTCAACCTAGAAGAACAAAATTTGGTGAGCGATGTGGGATTGGTGTACTGATCATTACCACCATGTATCATCAAGATTTGGTGAAAAAATATTTGCAAGTATTTCGGAATCTCATAATTTCTTGGAAGCTTGGCAACCCCTTTCATTGAAAGTGCTTTTCCACAGTCTCTGCTTAGGGCTACCTGAAGAGGAAACAAATCATGGAGACAAAACTGAGAACTCCTTTATTTTGCCAAGTTTTAAAAAGCTACTACAAACGATGTTGGATTTAGAGTTCGAAATTCATCTATCTCTATTAGAGAGAACAGAGTGAAACCTACATATAAAAACTGCTGTTGTAGACGAACGCTTCAACCTAGTAGAACAAAATTTGGTGAGTCAAGGGGGATTTGAGTACCGATCATTACCACCAAGTATCATCAAGATTGTGTGAAAGAATATTTGCTCGTATTTCGGAAACTCGTTATTTCTTGGAAGCTTGGCAACCCCTTTCAATGAAAATGCCTTTCTACAGTCTGTGCCTAGGGCTACTTAAGGAGGAATCAAACCATAGAGACTAAACTGAGAACTCCTTTATTTTGTCAAGTTTCAAAGAGCTACTACAAACCATGTTGGATTTAGAGTTCCAAATTCATCTATCTATATAGGAGAGAACAGAGTGAAACCTAAATATAAAAACTGCTACTGTAAACGAATGCTTCAATCTAGAAGAACAAAATTTGGTGAGCCAAGTGGTATTTGTGTACTGATCATTACCACTAAGTATCATCAAGATTGGGTGAAAAAATATTTGCTGGTATTTCGGAAACTCGTTATTTCTTAGAAGCTTGGCAACCCCTCTCAATGAAAGTGCTTTTCTACAGTCTCTGCTTAGGGCTACTTGAAGAGGAATCAAACCATAGAGACAAAACTGAGAACTACTTTTTTCTTGTCAAGTTTCAAAGAGCTACTTCAAACCATGTTGGATTTAGAGTTCCAAGTTCATCTATCTATATAGGAAAGAACAGAGGGAAACCTAAATATAAAAACTGCTACTGTAGACGAACGCTTCAACCTAGAAGAACAAAATTTGGTGAGCCACGTGGGATTGGTGTACTGATCATTACTACCATGTATCATCAAGATTGGGTGAAAAAATATTTGCAAGTATTTCAATCTCATAATTTCTTGGAAGCTTGGCAACCCCTTTCATTGAATGTGCTTTTCCACAGTCTCTGCTTAGCCCTACCTGAATAGGAAACAAATCATGGAGACAAAACTGAGAACTCTTTAATTTTGTCAAGTTTTAAAAAGCTACTACAAACCATGTTGGATTTAGAGTTCGAAATTCATCTATCTATATTAGAGAGAACAGAGTGAAACCTACATATAAAAACTGCTGTTGTAGACGAACGCTTCAACCTAGTAGAACAAAATTTGGTGAGTCAAGTGGGATTTGAGTACCGATCATTACCACCTAGTATCATCAAGATTGTGTGAAAAAATATTTGCCCGTATTTCGGAAACTCGTTATTTCTTGGAAGCTCTCAACCCCTTTCAATGAAAGTGCATTTCTGCAGTCTGTGCCTAGGGCTACTTAAAGAAAAATCAAACCATAGAGACTAAACTGAGAACTCCTTTATTTTGTCAAGTTTCAAAGAGCTACTACAAACCATGTTGGATTTAGAGTTCCAAATTCTTCTATCTATATAGGAGAGAACAGAGTGACACCTAAATATAAAAACTGTTACTGTAGACGAACGGTTCAACCTAGAAGAACAAAATTTGGTGAGCCAAGTGGGATTGGTGTACTGATCATTACCACCAGGTATCATCAAGATTGGGTAAAAAATTATTTGCTAGTATTTCGGAAACTCGTTATTTCTTAGAAGCTTTGCAACCCCTCTCAATGAAAGTGCATTTCTACAGTCTGTGCCTACGGCTACTTGAAGAGGAAACAAACCATAGAGAAAAAACTGAAAACTACTTTATTTTGTCAAGTTTCAAAGAGCTACTACAAACCATGTTGAATTTAGAGTTCCAAATTCATCTATCTATATAGGAGAGACAGAGTGAAACCTAAAAATAAAAACTGCTACTGTAGACGAACGCTTCAACCTAGAAAAACAACATTTGATGAGCCAGGTGGGATTTGTGTACTGAACATTTCACCAAGTATCATCAAGATTGTGTGAAAAAATATTTGCAGGTATTTCGGAAAATCTTTATTTCTTAGAAGCTTGGCAACCCCTCTCAATGAAAGTGCTATTCTACAGTCTGTGCCTAGGGCTACTTGAAGAGGAAACAATCCATAGAGACAAAACTGAGAACTACTTTATTTTGTCAAGTTTCAAAGAGCTACTACAAACCATGTTGGATTTAGAGTTCCAAATTCATCTATCTATATAAGAGAGAACAGAGTGAAACCTAAAAATAAAAACTGCTACTGTAGACGAATGCATCAACCTAGAAGAACAAAATTTGGTGAGCCAAGTCGGATTGGTGTAATGATCATTACCACTATGAATCATCAAGATTGGGTGAAAAAATATTTGCTGGTATTTGGGAAACTCGTTATTTTTTAGAAGCTTGGCAACTCCTATCAATGAAAGTGCTTTTCCACAGTCTGTGCCTAGGGCTACTTGAAGAGGAAACAAACTATAGAGACAAAACTGAGAAAAAACTTATTTTGTCAAGTTTCAAAGAGCTACTACAAACCATGTTGGATTTCGAGTTCCAAATTCGTCTATCTATATAGGAGAGAACAGAGTGAAACCTAAAAATAAAAACTGCTACTGTAAACGAACGCTTCAACCTAGAAGAACAAAATATGGTGAGCCAAGTGAAATTTGTGTACCGATCATTACCACCACGTATCATCAAGATTGGGTGAAAAAATATTTGCTGGTATTTCGGAAACTCGTAATTTCTTTTAAGCTTGACAACCGATTTCAATGAAAGTGCTTTTCTACAGTCTCTGCTTAGGGCTACTTGAAGAGAAATCAAACCATAGAGACAAAACTGAGAATGACTTTTTTCTTGTCAAGTTTCAAAGAGCTACTTCAAACCATGTTGAATTTAGAGTTCCAAATTCATCTATCTATATAGGAAAGAACAGAGGGAAAACTAAATATAAAAACTGCTACTGTAGACGAACGCTTCAACCTAGAAGAACAAAATTATGTGAGCCAAGTGGGATTTGTGTACTGATCATTACCACCAAGTATCATCAAGATTCGGTGAAAGAACCTTTGCTGGTATTTCGGAAACTCGTTATTTCTTAGAAGCTGGCAACCCCTCTCAATGAAAGTGCTTTTCCACAGTCTGTGCCTAGGGCTTCTTGAAGAGGAAACAAACCATAGAGACAAAACTGAGCACTCCTTTAATTTGTCAAGTTTCAAAGAGCTACTACAAACCATGTTGGATTTAGAGTTCCAAATTCATCTATCTATATAGAAGAGAACAGAGTGAAACCTAAATATAAAAACTGTTACTGTAGACGAATGGTTCAACCTAGAAGAACAACATTTGGTGAGCCAAGTGGGATTGGTGTACTGATCATTACCACCATGTATCATCACGATTGGGTGAAAAAATATTTGCAAGTATTTCGGAATCTCATTATTTCTTGGAAGCTTGGCAACCCCTCTCAATGAAAGTGCTTTTCCACAGTCTGTGCCTAGGGCTACTTGAAGAGGAAACAAACCATAGAGACAAAACTGAGAACTCCTTTATTTTTTCAAGTTTCAAAGAGCTACTACAAACCATGTTGGATTTAGAGTTCCAAATTCATCTATCTATATAGGAGAGAACAGAGTGAAACCAAAAATTAAAACCTGCTACTGTAAACGAACGCTTCAACCTAGAAGAACAAAATTTGGTGAGCCAAGTGGGATTTGTGTAATTATCATTACCACCACTTATCATCAAGATTGGGTGAAAAAATATTTGCTGGTATTTCGGAAACTCGTAATGTCTTGGAAGCTTGGCAACCCCTTTAAATGAAAGTGCTTTTCCACAGTCTCTGCTTAGGGCTACTTGAAGAGGAAACAAATCATAGAGACAAAACTGAGAACTCCTTTATTTTGTCTAGTTTCAAAAAGCTACTACAAACCATGTTGGATTTAGAGTTCCAAATTCATCTATCTATATTGGAGAGAACAGAGGGAAACTTAAAAATATAAACTGCTACTCTAAATGAACGCTTCAAACTAGAAGAGCAAAATTTGGTGAGTCAAGTGGGACTTGTATACTGATCATTACCACTAAGTATCATCAAGATTGGGTTAAAAAATTCTTGCTGGTATTTCGGAAACTCGTTATTTTTGGAAGCTTGACAACCCCTTTCAGTGAAAGTGTTTTCCACAGTCTGTGCCTAAGGCTACTTAAAGAGGAAACAAACTATAGAGACAAAACTGAGAACTACTTTATTTTGTCAAGTTTCAAAAAGCTACTACAAACCATGTTGTATTTAGAGTTCCAAATTCATCTATCCATATCGAAAGGAAGAGAGTGAAACCTAGAAATAAAAACTGCTACTGTAAACGAACGCTTCAACCTAGAAGAACAAAATTTGGTGACCCAAGTGGGATTTGTGTACTTGTCATTACGACCACGTATCATCCAGATTGGGGGGAAAAAATATTTGCTGGTATTTCAGAAACTCGTAATTTCTTGGAAGCTTTGCAACCCATTTCAATGAACGTGCTTTTCCACAGTCTCTGCATAGGGCTACTTCAAGAGGAAACAAACCATAGAGACAAAACTGAGAACTACTTTTTTTTTGTCAAGTTTCAAAGAGCTCCTACAAACCATGTTGGATTAAGAGTTCCAAATTCATCTATCCATATAGGAGAGAACACAGGGAAACCTAAATATAAAGACTGCTCCTGTAGATGAACGCTTCAACCTAGAAGAACAAAATTGGTGAGCCAAGTGGGATTTGTCTACTGATCATTACCACCAAGTATCATCAAGATTGGGTGAAAAAATATTTGCTGGTGTTTCGGGAACTCGTTATTTCTTAGAAGCTTGGAAACCCCTCTCAATGAAAGTGCTTTTCCACAGTTTGTGCCTAGGGCTACTTGAAGAGGAAACAAATCATAGAGACCAAACTGAGAACTCCTTTATTTTGTCTAGTTTCAAAGAGCTACTACAAACCATGTTGGATTTAGAGTTCCAAATTTATCTATCTATATACGAGAGAACAGAGTGAAACTTAAATATAAAAACTGCTACTGTAGACGAACGCTTCAACTTAGAGAAGAAAATTGGGTGAGCCAAGTGAGATTTGTGTACTGATCATTAGCACCAAGTATCATCAAGACTGGGTGAAAAAATATTTGCTGGTATTTCCGAAACTCTTTATTTCTTAGAAACTGGTATTTCGGAAACTCGTCATTTCTTGGAAGCATGGCAACCCCTTTCAATGAAAGTGCTTTTCCACAGTCTGTGCTTAGGGCTACTTGAAGAGGAAACATACCATAGAGACAAAACTGAGAACTCCTTTATTTTGTCAAGTTTCAAAGAGCTACTACAAACCATGTTGGATTTAGAGTTCCAAATTCATCTATCTTTATTGGAGAGAACAGAGGGAAACCTAAATATAAAAACTGCTACTGTAGACGAACGCTTCAACCTAGAATAACAAAATTTGGAGATCCAAGTGAGATTTGTGTACTGATCGTTACCACCAAGTATCATCAAGATTGGGTGAAAAAATATTTGCTGGTATTTCGGAAACTCGTTATTTCTTGGAAGCTTGGCAACCCCTTTCAATGAAAGTGCTTTTCCACAGTCTGTGCCTAGGGCTACTTGAAGAGGAAACAAACCATAGATACAAAACTGAGAACTCCTTTATTTTGTCAAGTTTCAAAGAGCTACTACAAACCATGTTGGATTTAGTGTTCCAAATTCATCTATCTATATAGGAGAGAACAGAGTGAAACCTAAAAACAAAAAGTGCTACTGTAGACGAACGCTTCAACCCAGAAGAAGAAAATTTGGTGACCCAAGTGGGATTTGTGTACTGATCATTACCACCACGTATCATCAAGATTGGGTGAAAAAATATTTGCTGGTATTTCAGAAACTCGTTATTTCTTAGAAGCTTGGCTACCCCTCAAATTGAAAATGCTTTTCTACATATGTGCCTAGCGCTACTTGAAGAGGAATCAAACCATAGAGACAAAACTGAGAACTACTTTTTTCTTGTCAAGTTTCAAAGAGCTACTTCAAACCATGTTGGATTTAGAGTTCCAAATTCAACTATCTATATAAGAGAGAACAGAGTGAAACCTACATATAAAAACTGCTGCTGTAGATGAACGCTTCAACAAAGAAGAACACAATTTGTTGAGCCAAGTGGGATTTGTGTACTTGTCCTTACGACCTCGTATCATCAAGATTGGTTGAAAAAATATTTGCTAGTGTTTCGGAAACTCGTAATTTCTTGGAACCTTGGCAACCCTTTTCAATGAAAGTGCTTTTCCACAGTCTGTAATTAGTTCTTCTTGAAGAGGAAACAAACCATAGAGACAAAACTAAGAACTCCTTTATTTTGTCAAGTTTCAAAGAGTTACTACAAACCATGTTGGATTTTGAGTTCCAAATTCATCTATCTATATAGGAGATACCAGAGTGAAACCTAAAAATATAAACTGCTACTGTAAACGAACGCTTCAACCTAGAAGAACAAAATTTGGTGAGCCAAGTGAAATTTGTGTACCGATCATTACCACCACGAATCATCAAGATTGGGTGAAAAAATATTTGCTGGTATTTCGGAAACTCGTAATTTCTTTTAAGCTTGGCAACCGTTTTCAATGAAAGTGCTTTTCTACAGTCTCTGCTTAGGGCTACTTGAACAGGAATCAAACCATAGAGACAAAACTGACAACTCCTTTAATTTGTCAAGTTTCAAAGAGCTACTACAAACCATGTTGAATTTAGAGTTCCAAATTCATCTATCTATATAGAAGAGAACAGAGGGAAACCTAAATATAAAAACTGCTACTGTAGACGAACGCTTCAACCTAGAAGAACAAAATTTGGTGAGCGATGTGGGATTGGTGTACTGATCATTACCACCATGTATCATCAAGATTTGGTGAAAAAATATTTGCAAGTATTTCGGAATCTCATAATTTCTTGGAAGCTTGGCAACCCCTTTCATTGAAAGTGCTTTTCCACAGTCTCTGCTTAGGGCTACCTGAAGAGGAAACAAATCATGGAGACAAAACTGAGAACTCCTTTATTTTGCCAAGTTTTAAAAAGCTACTACAAACGATGTTGGATTTAGAGTTCGAAATTCATCTATCTCTATTAGAGAGAACAGAGTGAAACCTACATATAAAAACTGCTGTTGTAGACGAACGCTTCAACCTAGTAGAACAAAATTTGGTGAGTCAAGGGGGATTTGAGTACCGATCATTACCACCAAGTATCATCAAGATTGTGTGAAAGAATATTTGCTCGTATTTCGGAAACTCGTTATTTCTTGGAAGCTTGGCAACCCCTTTCAATGAAAATGCCTTTCTACAGTCTGTGCCTAGGGCTACTTAAGGAGGAATCAAACCATAGAGACTAAACTGAGAACTCCTTTATTTTGTCAAGTTTCAAAGAGCTACTACAAACCATGTTGGATTTAGAGTTCCAAATTCATCTATCTATATAGGAGAGAACAGAGTGAAACCTAAATATAAAAACTGCTACTGTAAACGAATGCTTCAATCTAGAAGAACAAAATTTGGTGAGCCAAGTGGTATTTGTGTACTGATCATTACCACTAAGTATCATCAAGATTGGGTGAAAAAATATTTGCTGGTATTTCGGAAACTCGTTATTTCTTAGAAGCTTGGCAACCCCTCTCAATGAAAGTGCTTTTCTACAGTCTCTGCTTAGGGCTACTTGAAGAGGAATCAAACCATAGAGACAAAACTGAGAACTACTTTTTTCTTGTCAAGTTTCAAAGAGCTACTTCAAACCATGTTGGATTTAGAGTTCCAAGTTCATCTATCTATATAGGAAAGAACAGAGGGAAACCTAAATATAAAAACTGCTACTGTAGACGAACGCTTCAACCTAGAAGAACAAAATTTGGTGAGCCACGTGGGATTGGTGTACTGATCATTACTACCATGTATCATCAAGATTGGGTGAAAAAATATTTGCAAGTATTTCAATCTCATAATTTCTTGGAAGCTTGGCAACCCCTTTCATTGAATGTGCTTTTCCACAGTCTCTGCTTAGCCCTACCTGAATAGGAAACAAATCATGGAGACAAAACTGAGAACTCTTTAATTTTGTCAAGTTTTAAAAAGCTACTACAAACCATGTTGGATTTAGAGTTCGAAATTCATCTATCTATATTAGAGAGAACAGAGTGAAACCTACATATAAAAACTGCTGTTGTAGACGAACGCTTCAACCTAGTAGAACAAAATTTGGTGAGTCAAGTGGGATTTGAGTACCGATCATTACCACCTAGTATCATCAAGATTGTGTGAAAAAATATTTGCCCGTATTTCGGAAACTCGTTATTTCTTGGAAGCTCTCAACCCCTTTCAATGAAAGTGCATTTCTGCAGTCTGTGCCTAGGGCTACTTAAAGAAAAATCAAACCATAGAGACTAAACTGAGAACTCCTTTATTTTGTCAAGTTTCAAAGAGCTACTACAAACCATGTTGGATTTAGAGTTCCAAATTCTTCTATCTATATAGGAGAGAACAGAGTGACACCTAAATATAAAAACTGTTACTGTAGACGAACGGTTCAACCTAGAAGAACAAAATTTGGTGAGCCAAGTGGGATTGGTGTACTGATCATTACCACCAGGTATCATCAAGATTGGGTAAAAAATTATTTGCTAGTATTTCGGAAACTCGTTATTTCTTAGAAGCTTTGCAACCCCTCTCAATGAAAGTGCATTTCTACAGTCTGTGCCTACGGCTACTTGAAGAGGAAACAAACCATAGAGAAAAAACTGAAAACTACTTTATTTTGTCAAGTTTCAAAGAGCTACTACAAACCATGTTGAATTTAGAGTTCCAAATTCATCTATCTATATAGGAGAGACAGAGTGAAACCTAAAAATAAAAACTGCTACTGTAGACGAACGCTTCAACCTAGAAAAACAACATTTGATGAGCCAGGTGGGATTTGTGTACTGAACATTTCACCAAGTATCATCAAGATTGTGTGAAAAAATATTTGCAGGTATTTCGGAAAATCTTTATTTCTTAGAAGCTTGGCAACCCCTCTCAATGAAAGTGCTATTCTACAGTCTGTGCCTAGGGCTACTTGAAGAGGAAACAATCCATAGAGACAAAACTGAGAACTACTTTATTTTGTCAAGTTTCAAAGAGCTACTACAAACCATGTTGGATTTAGAGTTCCAAATTCATCTATCTATATAAGAGAGAACAGAGTGAAACCTAAAAATAAAAACTGCTACTGTAGACGAATGCATCAACCTAGAAGAACAAAATTTGGTGAGCCAAGTCGGATTGGTGTAATGATCATTACCACTATGAATCATCAAGATTGGGTGAAAAAATATTTGCTGGTATTTGGGAAACTCGTTATTTTTTAGAAGCTTGGCAACTCCTATCAATGAAAGTGCTTTTCCACAGTCTGTGCCTAGGGCTACTTGAAGAGGAAACAAACTATAGAGACAAAACTGAGAAAAAACTTATTTTGTCAAGTTTCAAAGAGCTACTACAAACCATGTTGGATTTCGAGTTCCAAATTCGTCTATCTATATAGGAGAGAACAGAGTGAAACCTAAAAATAAAAACTGCTACTGTAAACGAACGCTTCAACCTAGAAGAACAAAATATGGTGAGCCAAGTGAAATTTGTGTACCGATCATTACCACCACGTATCATCAAGATTGGGTGAAAAAATATTTGCTGGTATTTCGGAAACTCGTAATTTCTTTTAAGCTTGACAACCGATTTCAATGAAAGTGCTTTTCTACAGTCTCTGCTTAGGGCTACTTGAAGAGAAATCAAACCATAGAGACAAAACTGAGAATGACTTTTTTCTTGTCAAGTTTCAAAGAGCTACTTCAAACCATGTTGAATTTAGAGTTCCAAATTCATCTATCTATATAGGAAAGAACAGAGGGAAAACTAAATATAAAAACTGCTACTGTAGACGAACGCTTCAACCTAGAAGAACAAAATTATGTGAGCCAAGTGGGATTTGTGTACTGATCATTACCACCAAGTATCATCAAGATTCGGTGAAAGAACCTTTGCTGGTATTTCGGAAACTCGTTATTTCTTAGAAGCTGGCAACCCCTCTCAATGAAAGTGCTTTTCCACAGTCTGTGCCTAGGGCTTCTTGAAGAGGAAACAAACCATAGAGACAAAACTGAGCACTCCTTTAATTTGTCAAGTTTCAAAGAGCTACTACAAACCATGTTGGATTTAGAGTTCCAAATTCATCTATCTATATAGAAGAGAACAGAGTGAAACCTAAATATAAAAACTGTTACTGTAGACGAATGGTTCAACCTAGAAGAACAACATTTGGTGAGCCAAGTGGGATTGGTGTACTGATCATTACCACCATGTATCATCACGATTGGGTGAAAAAATATTTGCAAGTATTTCGGAATCTCATTATTTCTTGGAAGCTTGGCAACCCCTCTCAATGAAAGTGCTTTTCCACAGTCTGTGCCTAGGGCTACTTGAAGAGGAAACAAACCATAGAGACAAAACTGAGAACTCCTTTATTTTTTCAAGTTTCAAAGAGCTACTACAAACCATGTTGGATTTAGAGTTCCAAATTCATCTATCTATATAGGAGAGAACAGAGTGAAACCAAAAATTAAAACCTGCTACTGTAAACGAACGCTTCAACCTAGAAGAACAAAATTTGGTGAGCCAAGTGGGATTTGTGTAATTATCATTACCACCACTTATCATCAAGATTGGGTGAAAAAATATTTGCTGGTATTTCGGAAACTCGTAATGTCTTGGAAGCTTGGCAACCCCTTTAAATGAAAGTGCTTTTCCACAGTCTCTGCTTAGGGCTACTTGAAGAGGAAACAAATCATAGAGACAAAACTGAGAACTCCTTTATTTTGTCTAGTTTCAAAAAGCTACTACAAACCATGTTGGATTTAGAGTTCCAAATTCATCTATCTATATTGGAGAGAACAGAGGGAAACTTAAAAATATAAACTGCTACTCTAAATGAACGCTTCAAACTAGAAGAGCAAAATTTGGTGAGTCAAGTGGGACTTGTATACTGATCATTACCACTAAGTATCATCAAGATTGGGTTAAAAAATTCTTGCTGGTATTTCGGAAACTCGTTATTTTTGGAAGCTTGACAACCCCTTTCAGTGAAAGTGTTTTCCACAGTCTGTGCCTAAGGCTACTTAAAGAGGAAACAAACTATAGAGACAAAACTGAGAACTACTTTATTTTGTCAAGTTTCAAAAAGCTACTACAAACCATGTTGTATTTAGAGTTCCAAATTCATCTATCCATATCGAAAGGAAGAGAGTGAAACCTAGAAATAAAAACTGCTACTGTAAACGAACGCTTCAACCTAGAAGAACAAAATTTGGTGACCCAAGTGGGATTTGTGTACTTGTCATTACGACCACGTATCATCCAGATTGGGGGGAAAAAATATTTGCTGGTATTTCAGAAACTCGTAATTTCTTGGAAGCTTTGCAACCCATTTCAATGAACGTGCTTTTCCACAGTCTCTGCATAGGGCTACTTCAAGAGGAAACAAACCATAGAGACAAAACTGAGAACTACTTTTTTTTTGTCAAGTTTCAAAGAGCTCCTACAAACCATGTTGGATTAAGAGTTCCAAATTCATCTATCCATATAGGAGAGAACACAGGGAAACCTAAATATAAAGACTGCTCCTGTAGATGAACGCTTCAACCTAGAAGAACAAAATTGGTGAGCCAAGTGGGATTTGTCTACTGATCATTACCACCAAGTATCATCAAGATTGGGTGAAAAAATATTTGCTGGTGTTTCGGGAACTCGTTATTTCTTAGAAGCTTGGAAACCCCTCTCAATGAAAGTGCTTTTCCACAGTTTGTGCCTAGGGCTACTTGAAGAGGAAACAAATCATAGAGACCAAACTGAGAACTCCTTTATTTTGTCTAGTTTCAAAGAGCTACTACAAACCATGTTGGATTTAGAGTTCCAAATTTATCTATCTATATACGAGAGAACAGAGTGAAACTTAAATATAAAAACTGCTACTGTAGACGAACGCTTCAACTTAGAGAAGAAAATTGGGTGAGCCAAGTGAGATTTGTGTACTGATCATTAGCACCAAGTATCATCAAGACTGGGTGAAAAAATATTTGCTGGTATTTCCGAAACTCTTTATTTCTTAGAAACTGGTATTTCGGAAACTCGTCATTTCTTGGAAGCATGGCAACCCCTTTCAATGAAAGTGCTTTTCCACAGTCTGTGCTTAGGGCTACTTGAAGAGGAAACATACCATAGAGACAAAACTGAGAACTCCTTTATTTTGTCAAGTTTCAAAGAGCTACTACAAACCATGTTGGATTTAGAGTTCCAAATTCATCTATCTTTATTGGAGAGAACAGAGGGAAACCTAAATATAAAAACTGCTACTGTAGACGAACGCTTCAACCTAGAATAACAAAATTTGGAGATCCAAGTGAGATTTGTGTACTGATCGTTACCACCAAGTATCATCAAGATTGGGTGAAAAAATATTTGCTGGTATTTCGGAAACTCGTTATTTCTTGGAAGCTTGGCAACCCCTTTCAATGAAAGTGCTTTTCCACAGTCTGTGCCTAGGGCTACTTGAAGAGGAAACAAACCATAGATACAAAACTGAGAACTCCTTTATTTTGTCAAGTTTCAAAGAGCTACTACAAACCATGTTGGATTTAGTGTTCCAAATTCATCTATCTATATAGGAGAGAACAGAGTGAAACCTAAAAACAAAAAGTGCTACTGTAGACGAACGCTTCAACCCAGAAGAAGAAAATTTGGTGACCCAAGTGGGATTTGTGTACTGATCATTACCACCACGTATCATCAAGATTGGGTGAAAAAATATTTGCTGGTATTTCAGAAACTCGTTATTTCTTAGAAGCTTGGCTACCCCTCAAATTGAAAATGCTTTTCTACATATGTGCCTAGCGCTACTTGAAGAGGAATCAAACCATAGAGACAAAACTGAGAACTACTTTTTTCTTGTCAAGTTTCAAAGAGCTACTTCAAACCATGTTGGATTTAGAGTTCCAAATTCAACTATCTATATAAGAGAGAACAGAGTGAAACCTACATATAAAAACTGCTGCTGTAGATGAACGCTTCAACAAAGAAGAACACAATTTGTTGAGCCAAGTGGGATTTGTGTACTTGTCCTTACGACCTCGTATCATCAAGATTGGTTGAAAAAATATTTGCTAGTGTTTCGGAAACTCGTAATTTCTTGGAACCTTGGCAACCCTTTTCAATGAAAGTGCTTTTCCACAGTCTGTAATTAGTTCTTCTTGAAGAGGAAACAAACCATAGAGACAAAACTAAGAACTCCTTTATTTTGTCAAGTTTCAAAGAGTTACTACAAACCATGTTGGATTTTGAGTTCCAAATTCATCTATCTATATAGGAGATACCAGAATGAAACCTAAAAATAAAAACTGCTACTGTAAACGAACGCTTCAACCTAGAAGAACAAAATTTGGTGAGCCAAGTGAAATTTGTGTACCGATCATTACCACCACGAATCATCAAGATTGGGTGAAAAAATATTTGCTGGTATTTTGGAAACTCGTAATTTCTTTTAAGCTTGGCAACCGTTTTCAATGAAAGTGCTTTTCTACAGTCTCTGCTTAGGGCTACTTGAACAGGAATCAAACCATAGAGACAAAACTGACAACTCCTTTAATTTGTCAAGTTTCAAAGAGCTACTACAAACCATGTTGGATTTAGAGTTCCAAATTCATCTATCTATATAGAAGAGAACAGAGGGAAACCTAAATATAAAAACTGCTACTGTAGACGAACGCTTCAGCCTAGAAGAACAAAATTTGGTGAGCGATGTGGGATTGGTGTACTGATCATTGCCACCATGTATCATCAAGATTGGGTGAAAAAATATTTGCAAGTATTTCGGAATCTCATAATTTCTTGGAAGCTTGGCAACCCCTTTCATTGAAAGTGCTTTTCCACAGTCTCTGCTTAGGGCTACCTGAAGAGGAAACAAATCATGGAGACAAAACTGAGAACTCTTTTATTTTGCCAAGTTTTAAAAAGCTACTACAAACGATGTTGGATTTAGAGTTCGAAATTCATCTATCTCTATTAGAGAGAACAGAGTGAAACCTACATATAAAAACTGCTGTTGTAGACGAACGCTTCAACCTAGTAGAACAAAATTTGGTGAGTCAAGGGGGATTTGAGTACCGATCATTACCACCAAGTATCATCAAGATTGTGTGAAAAAATATTTGCTCGTATTTCGGAAACTCGTTATTTCTTGGAAGCTTGGCAACCCCTTTCAATGAAAATGCCTTTCTACAGTCTGTGCCTAGGGCTACTTAAAGAGGAATCAAACCATAGAGACTAAACTGAGAACTCCTTTATTTTGTCAAGTTTCAAAGAGCTACTACAAACCATGTTGGATTTAGAGTTCCAAATTCATCTATCTATATAGGAGAGAACAGAGTGAAACCTAAATATAAAAGCTGCTACTGTAAACGAATGCTTCAACCTAGAAGAACAAAATTTGGTGAGCCAAGTGGTATTTGTGTACTGATCATTACCACTAAGTATCATCAAGATTGGGTGAAAAAATATTTGCTGGTATTTCGGAAACTCGTTATTTCTTAGAAGCTTGGCAACCCCTCTCAATGAAAGTGCTTTTCTACAGTCTCTGCTTAGGGCTACTTGAAGAGGAATCAAACCATAGAGACAAAACTGAGAACTACTTTTTTCTTGTCAAGTTTCAAAGAGCTACTTCAAACCATGTTGGATTTAGAGTTCCAAGTTCATCTATCTATATAGGAAAGAACAGAGGGAAACCTAAATATAAAAACTGCTACTGTAGACGAACGCTTCAACCTAGAAGAACAAAATTTGGTGAGCCACGTGGGATTGGTGTACTGATCATGACTACCATGTATCATCAAGATTGGGTGAAAAAATATTTGCATGTATTTCAATCTCATAATTTCTTGGAAGCTTGGCAACCCCTTTCATTGAATGTGCTTTTCCACAGTCTCTGCTTATCCCTACCTGAAGAGGAAACAAATCATGGAGACAAAACTGAGAACTCTTTAATTTTGTCAAGTTTTAAAAAGCTACTACAAACCATGTTGGATTTAGAGTTCGAAATTCATCTATCTATATTAGAGAGAACAGAGTGAAACCTACATATAAAAACTGCTGTTGTAGACGAACGCTTCAACCTAGTAGAACAAAATTTGGTGAGTCAAGTGGGATTTGAGTACCGATCATTACCACCTAGTATCATCAAGATTGTGTGAAAAAATATTTGCTCGTATTTCGGAAACTCGTTATTTCTTGGAAGCTCTCAACCCCTTTCAATGAAAGTGCATTTCTGCAGTCTGTGCCTAGGGCTACTTAAAGAAAAATCAAACCATAGAGACTAAACTGAGAACTCCTTTATTTTGTCAAGTTTCAAAGAGCTACTACAAACCATGTTGGATTTAGAGTTCCAAATTCATCTATCTATATAGGAGAGAACAGAGTGACACCTAAATATAAAAACTGTTACTGTAGACGAACGGTTCAACCTAGAAGAACAAAATTTGGTGAGCCAAGTGAGATTGGTGTACTGATCATTACCACCAGGTATCATCAAGATTGGGTAAAAAATTATTTGCTAGTATTTCGGAAACTCGTTATTTCTTAGAAGCTTTGCAACCCCTCTCAATGAAAGTGCATTTCTACAGTCTGTGCCTACGGCTACTTGAAGAGGAAACAAACCATAGAGAAAAAACTGAAAACTACTTTATTTTGTCAAGTTTCAAAGAGCTACTACAAACCATGTTGAATTTAGAGTTCCAAATTCATCTATCTATATAGGAGAGACAGAGTGAAACCTAAAAATAAAAACTGCTACTGTAGACGAACGCTTCAACCTAGAAAAACAACATTTGATGAGCCAGGTGGGATTTGTGTACTGAACATTTCACCAAGTATCATCAAGATTGTGTGAAAAAATATTTGCAGGTATTTCGGAAAATCTTTATTTCTTTGAAGCTTGGCAAAACCTCTCAATGAAAGTGCTATTCTAC
Organism: Callospermophilus lateralis; assembly: GCF_048772815.1. Classification (NCBI taxonomy): domain Eukaryota; kingdom Metazoa; phylum Chordata; class Mammalia; order Rodentia; family Sciuridae; genus Callospermophilus; species Callospermophilus lateralis. The sequence continues at coordinate 332,686 of NW_027512591.1, forward strand.
AGTCTGTGCCTAGGGCTACTTGAAGAGGAAACAATCCATAGAGACAAAACTGAGAACTACTTTATTTTGTCAAGTTTCAAAGATCTACTACAAATCATGTTGGATTTAGAGTTCCAAATTCATCTATCTATATAAGAGAGAACAGAGTGAAACCTAAAAATAAAAACTGCTACTGTAGACGAATGCATCAACCTAGAAGAACAAAATTTGGTGAGCCAAGTCGGATTGGTGTAATGATCATTACCACTATGAATCATCAAGATTGGGTGAAAAAATATTTGCTGGTATTTGGGAAACTCGTTATTTTTTAGAAGCTTGGCAACTCCTATCAATGAAAGTGCTTTTCCACAGTCTGTGCCTAGGGCTACTTGAAGAGGAAACAAACTATAGAGACAAAACTGAGAAAAAACTTATTTTGTCAAGTTTCAAAGAGCTACTACAAACCATGTTGGATTTCGAGTTCCAAATTCGTCTATCTATATAGGAGAGAACAGAGTGAAACCTAAAAATAAAAACTGCTACTGTAAACGAACGCTTCAACCTAGAAGAACAAAATATGGTGAGCCAAGTGAAATTTGTGTACCGATCATTACCACCACGTATCATCAAGATTGGGTGAAAAAATATTTGCTGGTATTTCGGAAACTCGTAATTTCTTTTAAGCTTGACAACCGATTTCAATGAAAGTGCTTTTCTACAGTCTCTGCTTAGGGCTACTTGAAGAGAAATCAAACCATAGAGACAAAACTGAGAATTACTTTTTTCTTGTCAAGTTTCAAAGAGCTACTTCAAACCATGTTGGATTTAGAGTTCCAAATTCATCTATCTATATAGGAAAGAACAGAGGGAAAACTAAATATAAAAACTGCTACTGTAGACGAACGCTTCAACCTAGAAGAACAAAATTATGTGAGCCAAGTGGGATTTGTGTACTGATCATTACCACCAAGTATCATCAAGATTCGGTGAAAGAACCTTTGCTGGTATTTCGGAAACTCGTTATTTCTTAGAAGCTGGCAACCCCTCTCAATGAAAGTGCTTTTCCACAGTCTGTGCCTAGGGCTACTTGAAGAGGAAACAAACCATAGAGACAAAACTGAGCACTCCTTTAATTTGTCAAGTTTCAAAGAGCTACTACAAACCATGTTGGATTTAGAGTTCCAAATTCATCTATCTATATAGAAGAGAACAGAGTGAAACCTAAATATAAAAACTGTTACTGTAGACGAACGGTTCAACCTAGAAGAACAACATTTGGTGAGCCAAGTGGGATTGGTGTACTGATCATTACCACCATGTATCATCAAGATTGGGTGAAAAAATATTTGCAAGTATTTCGGAATCTCATTATTTCTAGGAAGCTTGGCAACCCCTCTCAATGAAAGTGCTTTTCCACAGTCTGTGCCTAGGGCTACTTAAAGAGGAAAAAAATCATAGAGACAAAACTGAGAACTACTTTACTTTGTCAAGTTTCAAAGAGCTACTACAAACCATTTTGCATTTCGAGTTCCAAATTCATCTATATATATAGGAGAGAACTGAGGGAAACCTAAAAATATAAACTGCTACTGTAAACGAAAGCTTCAACCTAGAAGAACAAAATTTGGTTAGTCAAGTGGGATTTGTGTACCGATCATTACCACCAAGTATCATCAAGATTGGGTGAAAAAATATTTGCTAGTATTTCGGAAACTCGTAATTTCTTGGAACCTTTGCAAGCCCTTTCAATGAAAGTGCTTTTCAACAGTCTGTACCTAGTTCTTCTTGAAGAGGAAACAAACCATAGAGACAAAACTGAGAACTCCTTTATTTTGTCAAGTTTCAAAGAGTTACTACAAACCATGTTGGATTTTGAGTTCCAAATTCATCTATCTATATAGGGGATAACAGAGTGAAACCTAAAAATAAAAACTGCTACTGTAAACGAACGCTTCAACCTAGAAGAACAAAATTTGGTGAGCCAAGTGAAATTTGTGTACTGATCATTACCACCACGTATCATCAAGATTGGGTGAAAAAATATTCGCTGGTATTTTGGAAACTCGTAATTTCTTTTAAGCTTGGCAACCGATTTCAATGAAAGTGCTTTTCCACAGTCTCTGCTTAGGGCTACTTGAAGAGGAATCAAACCATAGAGACAAAACTGGGAACTCCTTTATTTTGTCATGTTTCAAAGAGCTACTATAAACCATGTTGGATTTAGAGTTCCAAATTCAACTATCTACATATGAGAGAACAGCGTGAAACCTACATATAAAAACTGCTGCTGTAGATGAACGCTTCAACCTAGAAGAACACAATTTGGTGAGCCAAGTGGGATTTGTGTACTTGTCATTACGACCTCGTATCATCAAGATTGGGTGAAAAAATATTTGCTAGTATTTCGGAAACTCGTAATTTTTTGGAACCTTGGCAACCCCTTTCAATGAAAGTGCTTTTCCACAGTCTGTGCCTAGGGCTACTTGAAGAGGAAACAAACCATAGAGACAAAACTGAGAACTCCTTTATTTTGTCAAGTTTCAAAGAGCTACTACAAACCATATTGGATTTCGAGTTTCAAAGTCATCTATCTATGCTAGAGAAAAGAGGGAAACCTAAAAATAAAAACTGCTACTGTAAATGAACGCTTCACCCAAGAAGAACAAAATTTGGTGAGCCAAGTGAGATTTGTGTCCTGATCATTACCACCTCATATCATCAAGATTGGGTGAAAAAATATTTGCTGGTATTTCGGAAACTCGTAATTTCTTTTAAGCTTGGCAACCATTTTCAATGAAAGTGCTTTTCCACAGTCTCTGCTTAGGGCTACTTGAACAGGAAACAAACCATAGAGAGAAAACTGAGAACTACTTTATTTTGTCAAGTTTCAAAGAACTACTACAAACCATGTTGGATTTAGAGTTCCAAATTCATCTATCTATATAGGAGAGAACAAAGTGAAACCTAAAAATCAAAAATGCTACTGTAAACGAACGCTTCAAACTAGAAGAACAAAATTCGGTGAGTCAAGTGGGATTTGTGTACTGATCATTACCACCAAGTATCATCAAGATTGGGTGAAAAAATATTTGCTGGTATTTCAGAAACTCGTTATTTCTTGGAAGCTTGGCCACCACTTTCAAAGAAAGTGCTTTTCCACCATCTGTGTCTAGGACTACTTGAAGAGGAAACAAACCATAGAGACAAAACTGAGAACTCCTTTATTTTGTCAAGTTTCAAAGAGCTACTACAAACCATGTTGGCTTTAGAGTTCCAAAGTCATCTATCTATATAGGAGAGAACAGAGTGAAACCTAAAAATAAAAACTGCTACTGTAAACGAACGCTTCAACCTACAAGAACAAAATTTGGTGAGCGAAGGGGGATTTGAGTACTTGTCATTACCACCACGTATCATCAAGATTGGGTGAAAAAATATTTGCTGGTATTTCGGAAACTCGTATTTTCTTGGAAGATTGGCAACCCCTACAATGAAAGTGCTTTTCCACAGTCTCTGCTTAGGGCTACTTGAAGGAAAACAAATCATAGAGATAAAACGTAGAACTACTTTATTTTGTCAAGTTTCAAAGAGCTACTACAAACCATGTTGGATTTAGAGTTCCAAATTCATCTATCTATATAAGAGAGAACAAAGAAATACCTAAAAATATAAACTGCTACTGTAGACAAACTCATCAACCTAGAAGAAAAAAATTTGGTGAGCCAAGAGGATTGGTGTACTGATTATTACCACATAGTATCATCAAGATTGGTGTACTGATTATTACCACATAGTATCATCAAGATTGGGTGAAAAAATATTTGCTGGTATTTCGGAAACTCCTTATTTCTTAGAAGCTTGGCAACCCCTCTCAATGAAAGTGCTTTTCCACAGTCTGTGCCTAGAGCTACTTAAACAGGAAACAAATGATAGAGACAAAACTGAGAACTACTTTATTTTGTCAAGTTTCAAAGAGCTACTACAAACCATTTTGGATTTCGAGTTCCAAATTCATCTATATATATAGGAGAGAACTGAGGGATACCTAAAAATATAAACTGCTACTGTAAATGAAAGCTTCAACCTAGAAGAACAAAATTTGGTTAGTCAAGTGGGATTTGTCTACCGATCATAACCACCAAGTATCATCAAGATTGGTTGAAAAAATATTTGCTGGTATTTCGGAAACTCGTTATTTCTTGGAAGCTTGGCAACCAGTTTCAATGAAAGTGCTTTTCCACAGTCTGTGCTTAGGGCTAATTAAAGAGATAAGAAACCATAGAGAATAAAGTTAGAACTCCTTTATTTTGTCAAGTTTCAAAGAGCTACAACAAACCATTTTGGATTTAGAGTTCCAAATTCATCTATCTATATAGGAAAGAACAGAGGGAAAACTAAATATAAAAACTGCTACTGTAGAGGAACGCTTCAACCTAGAAGAACAAAATTTAGTGAGCCAAGTGGGATTTGTGTACTGATCATTACCATCAAGTATCATCAAGATTGGGTGAAAAAACCTTTGCTGGTATTTCGGAAACTCGTTATTTCTTAGAAGGTGGCAACCACTCTCAATGAAAGTGCTTTTCAACAGTCTGTGCCAAGGGCTACTTGAAGAGGAAACAAACCATAGAGACAAAACTGAGAACTCCTTTAATTTGTCAAGTTTCAAAGAGCTACTACAAACCATTTTGGATTTAGAGTTCCAAATTCATCTATCTATATAGAAGTGAACAGAGTGAAACCTACATATAAAAACTGCTGTTGTAGACGAACGCTTCAACCTAGAAGAACAAAATTTGGTGAGCCAAGTGGGATTTTTGTACTGATCATTACCACTAAGTATCATCAAGATTGGGTGAAAAAATATTTGCTAGTATTTCGAAAACTCGTAATTTCTTGGAACCTTGGCAACCCCTTTCAATCAAAGTGCTTTTCCACAGTCTGTACCTGGGGCTACATGAAGAGGAAACAAACCATAGAGACAAAACTGAGAACTCTTTTATTTTGTCAAGTTTCAAAGAGCTACTACAAACCATTTTGGATTTAGAGTTCCAAATTCATCTATCTATATAGAAGTGAACAGAGTGAAACCTAAATATAAAAACTGTTACGGTAGATGAACGGTTCAAACTAGAAGAACAAAATTTGGTGAGCCAAGTGGGATTGGTGTACTGATCATTACCACCATGTATCATCAAGATTGGGTGAAAAATTATTTGCAGGTATTTCGGAAACTCGTTATTTCTCAGAAGCTTTGCAACCCCTCTCAATGAAAGTGCATTTCTACAGTCTGTGCCTACGGCTACTTGAAGAGGAAACAAACCATAGAGATAAAACTGAAAACTACTTTACTTTGTCACGTTTCAAAGAGCTACTACAAACCATGTTGATTTTAGAGTTCCAAATTCATCTATCTCTATAGGCGAGACAGAGTGAAACCTAAAAATAAAAACTGCTACTGTAGACGAACGCTTCAACCTAGAAAAACAACATTTGATTAGCCAGGTGGGATTTGTGTACTGAACATTTCACCAAGTATCATCAAAATTGGGTGAAAAAATATTTGCAGGTATTTCGGAAAATCTTTATTTCTTAGAAGCTTGGCAACCCCTCTCAATTAAACTGCTATTCTACAGTCTGTGCCTAGGGCTACTTGAAGAGGAAACAAACCATAGAGACAAAACTGAGAACTACTTTATTTTGTCAAATTTCAAAGAGCTACTACAAACCATGTTGGATTTAGAGTTCCAAATTCATCTATCTATATAAGAGAGAACAGAGTGAAACCTAAAACTAAAAACTGCTACTGTAGACGAATGCATCAACCTAGAAGAACAAAATTTGGTGAGCCAAGTCGGATTGGTGTACTGATCATTACCACTATGAATCATCAAGATTGGGTGAAAAAATATTTGCTGGTATTTGGGAAACTCGTTATTTCTTAGAAGCTTGGCAACCCCTATCAATGAAAGTGCTTTTCCACAGTCTGTGCCTAGGGCTACTTGAAGAGGAAACAAACTATAGAGACAAAACTGAGAAAAAACTTATTTTGTCAAGTTTCAAAGAGCTACTACAAACCAAGTTATATTTCGAGTTCCAAATTCATCTATCTATATAAGACAGAACAGAGTGAAACCTAAAAACAAAAACTGCTACTGTAAACGAACGCTTCAACCTAGAAGAACAAAATATGGTGAGCCAAGTGAAATTTGTGTACTGATCATTACCACCACGTATCATCAAGATTGGGTGAAAAAATATTTGCTGGTATTTCGGAAACTCGTAATTTCTTTTAAGCTTGGCAACCGATTTCAATGAAAGTGCTTTTCTACAGTCTCTGCTTAGGGCTACTTGAAGAGAAATCAAACCATAGAGACAAAACTGAGAACTACTTTTTTCTTGTCAAGTTTCAAAGATCTACTTCAAACCATGTTGGATTTAGAGTTCCAAATTCATCTATCTATATAGAAGAGAACAGAGTGAAACCTAAATATAAAAACTGTTACTGTAGACGAACGGTTCAACCTAGAAGAACAACATTTGGTGAGCCAAGTGGGATTGGTGTACTGATCATTACCACCATGTATCATCAAGATTGGGTGAAAAAATATTTGCTCATATTTTGAATCTCATAATTTCTTGGAAGCTTGGCAAACCCTTTCAATGAAAGTGCTTTTCCACAGTCTCTGCTTAGGGCTACCTGAAGAGGAAACAAATCATGGAGACAAAACTGAGAACTCTTTTATTTTTTCAAGTTTTAAAAAGCTACTACAAACCATGTTGGATTTACAGTTTGAAATTCATCTATCTATATTAGAGAGAACAGAGTGAAACCTACATATAAAAACTGCTGTTGTAGAGAAACGCTTCAACCTAGTAGAACAAAATTTGGTGAGTCAAGTGGGATTTGAGTACCGATCATTACCACCAAGTATCATCAAGATTGTGTGAAAAAATATTTGCTCATATTTTGAATCTCATAATTTCTTGGAAGCTTGGCAACCCCTTTCAATGAAAGTGCATTTCTACAGTCTGTGCCTAGGGCTACTTAAAGAAAAATCAAACCATAGAGACTAAAATGAGAACTCCTTTATTTTGTCAAGTCAAAGAGCTACTACAAACCATGTTGGATTTAGAGTTCCAATTTCATCTATGTATATAGGAGAGAACAGAGTGAAACCTAAATATAAAAACTGCTACTGTAGACGAATGCTTCAACCGAGATGAACAAAATTTGGTGAGTCAAGTGGGATTTGTCTACCGATCATTACCACCAAGTATCATCAAGATTGGGTGAAAAAATATTTGCTGGTATTTCGGAAACTCGTTATTTCTTGGAAGCTTGGCAACCCCTTTCAATGAAAGTGCTTTTCCACAGTCTGTGCTTAGGGCTACTTAAAGAGGAAACAAACCATAGAGACAAAACTGAGAACTCCTTTAATTTGTCAAGTTTCAAATAGCTACTACAAACCATGTTGTATTTAGACTTCCAAATTCATCTATCTATATAGAAGAGAACTGAGTGAAACCTAAATATAAAAAACTGTTACTGTAGACGAACGGTTCAACCTAGAAGAACAAAATTTGGTGAGCCAAGTGGGATTGGTGTACTGATCATTACCACCATGTATCATCAAGATTGGTTGAAAAAATATTTGCTGGTATTTCAGAAATTCGTTATTTCTTAGAAGCTTGGCAACCCCTAAAATGAAAGTGCTTTTCCACAGTCTGTGCCTAGGGCTACTTGAAGAGGAAACAAACCATAGAGACAAAACTGAGAACTACTTTTTTTTTGTCGAGTTTCAAAGAGCTACTACAAACCATGTTGGATTTAGAGTTCCAAATTCAACTATCTATATAAGAGAGAACAGAGTGAAACCTACATATAAAAACTGCTGCTGTAGATGAACGCTTCAACCTAGAAGAACACAATTTGGTGAGCCATGTGGGATTTGTGTACTTGTCCTTACGACCTCGTATCGTCAAGATTGGCTGAAAAAATATTTGCTAGTATTTCGGAAACTCGTAATTTGTTGGAACCTTGGCAACCCCTTTCATTGAAAATGCTTTTCCACAGTCTGTGCCTAGGGATACTTGAAGAGGAAACAAACCATAGAGACCAAACTGAGAACTCCTATATTTCGTCAAGTTTCAAAGAGTTACTAAAACCATGTTGGATTTCGAGTTCCAAATTCATCTATCTCTATAGGAGAGAACAGAGTGAAACCTAAAAATAAAAACTGCTACTGTAAATGAACGCTTCAACCTAGAAGAACAAAATTTGGTGAGCCAAATGGGATTTGTGTACCGATCATTACCACCACGTATCATCAAGATTGAGTGAAAAAATATTTGCTGGTATTTCAAAAACTCGTAATTTCTTTTAAGCTTGGCAACCGATTTCAATGAAAGTGCTTTTCCACAGTCTCTGCTTAGGGCTACTTGAAGAGGAATCAAACCATAGAGACAAAACTGAGAAGTACTTTTTTTTGTCAAGTTTCAAAGAGCTACTTCAAACCATGTTGGATTTAGAGTTCCAAATTCATCTATCTATATAGGAGAGAACAAAGTGAAATCTAAAAATTAAAACTGCTACTGTAAACGAACGCTTCAACAGAGATGAACAAAATTTGGTGAGTAAAGTGGGATTTGTGTACCGATCATTACCACCAAGTATCATAAGATTGGGTGAAAAAATATTTGCTGGTTTTCGGAAACTCGTTATTTCTTGAAAGCTTGGCAACCCCTTTCAATGAAAGTGGTTTTCCACAGTCTCTGCTTAGGGCTACTTGAAGAGGAAACAAATCCTAGAGACAAAAGTCAGAACTCCTTTATTTTTTTTCATGTTTCAAAGAGCTACTATAAACCTTGTTGGATTTAGAGTTCCAAATTCAACTATCTATATACGAGAGAACAGCGTGAAACCTACATATAAAAACTGCTGCTGTAGATGAACGCTTCAACCTAGAAGAACACAATTTGGTCAGCCAAGTGGGATTTGTGTACTTGTCCTTACGACCTCGTATCATCAAGATTGGGTGAAAAAATATTTGCTAGTATTTCGGAAACTCGTAATTTCTTGGAACCTTGCAACCCCTTTCAATGAAAGTGCTTTTCCACAGTCTGTGCCTAGGGCTACTTGAAGAGGAAACAAACCATAGAGACAAAACTGAGAACTCCTTTATTTTGTCAAGTTTCAAAGAGCTACTACAAACCATATTGGAATCGAGTTCCAAAGTCATCTATCTATGCTACAGAAAAGCGGGAAAACTAAAAATAAAAACTGCTACTGTAAATGAACGCTTCACCCTAGAAGAACAAAATTTGGTGAGCCAAGTGAGATTTGTGTCCTGATCATTACCACCTCGTATCATGAAGATTGGGTGAAAAAATATTTGCTGGTATTTCGGAAACTCGTAATTTCTTTTAAGCTTGGCAAACATTTTCAATGAAAGTGCTTTTCCACAGTCTCTGCTTAGGGCTACTTGAAGGATAAACAAACCATAGAGAGAAAACTGAGAACTACTTTATTTTGTCAAGTTTCAAAGAACTACTACAAACCATGTTGGATTTAGAGTTCCAAATTCATCTATCTATATAGGAGAGAACAAAGTGAAACCTAAAAATAAAAAATGCTACTGTAAACGAACGCTTCAACCTAGAAGAACAAAATTTGGTGAGTCAAGTGGGATTTGTGTACTGATCATTACCACCAAGTATCATCAAGATTGGGTGAAAAAATATTTGCTGGTATTTCAGAAACTCGTTATTTCTTGGAAGCTTGGCCACCACTTTCAATGAAAGTGCTTTTCCACCATCTGTGTCTAGGGCTACTTGAAGAGGAAACAAACCATAGAGACAAAACTGAGAACTCCTTTATTTTGTCAAGTTTCAAAGAGCTACTACAAACCATGTTGGCTTTAGAGTTCCAAAGTCATCTATCTATATAGGAGAGAACAGAGTGAAACCTAAAAATAAAAACTGCTACTGTAAACGAACGCTTCAACCTACAAGAACAAAATTTGGTGAGCAAAGGGGGATTTGAGTACTTGTCATTACCACCACGTATCATCAAGATTGGGTGAAAAAATATTTGCTGGTATTTCGGAAACTCGTATTTTCTTGGAAGATTGGCAACCCCTACAATGAAAGTGCTTTTCCACAGTCTCTGCTTAGGGCTACTTGAAGGAAAACAAATCATAGAGATAAAACTTAGAACTACTTTATTTTGTCAAGTTTCAAAGAGCTACTACAAACCACGTTGGATTTAGAGTTCCAAATTCATCTATCTATATAAGAGAGAACAAAGAAATACCTAAAAATATAAACTGCTACTGTAGACGAACTCATCAACCTAGAAGAACAAAATTTGGTGAGCCAAGAGGATTGGTGTACTGATTATTACCACATAGTATCATCAAGATTGGGTGAAAAAATATTTGCTGGTATTTCGGAAACTCATTATTTCTTAGAAGCTTGGCAACCCCTCTCAATGAAAGTGCTTTTCCAAAGTCTGTGCCTTGGGCTACTTGAAGAGGAAACAAACCATAGAGACAAAACTGAGAACTCCTTTATTTTGTCAAGTTCAAAAAGCGACTACAAACCATGTGGGATTTAGAGTTCCAAATTCATCTATCTATAAAGGACAGAACAATGTGAAACCTAAAAATAAAAACTGCTACTGTAAGAGAACGCTTCATCCTAGAAGATTAATATTTGGTGAGCGAAGTGGGATTTGTGTACCTGTCATTACCACCACGTATCATCAAGATTGGGTGAAAAAATATTTGCTGGTATTTCAAAAACTCTTAATTTCTTGGAAGCTTGGCAACCCCTTTCAATGAAAGTGCTTTTCCACAGTCTCTGCTTAGGGCTACTTGAGGAGGAAACAAACCAGAGAGACAAACCTGAGAATCCCTTTATTTTGTCAAGTTTCAACGAGCTTCTACAAACCATGTAGGATTTAGAGTTCCAAATTCATCTATCTATATAGGAGAGACAAGCTGAAACCTAAAAATAAAAACTGCTACTGTAAAAGAACGCTTCATCCTAGAAGAACAAAATTTTGTCAGCCAAGTGGGATTTGTGTACTTGGTATTACCACCACGTATCATCTAGATTGGGTGAAAAAATATATGCTGGTATTTCGGAAACTTGTAATTTCTTGGAAGCTGGTACTGTAAACGAACTCTTCAACTTAGAAGAACAAAATTTAGTGAGTCAAGTTTGATTGGGGTTCCGATCATTACCACCAAATATCATCAAGATTGGGTGAAAAATATTTGCTGGTATTTCAGAAACTCCTTAATTCAAAGAAGCTTGGAAACTCCTCTCAATGAAAGTTATTTTCCACAGTCTGTGCCTAAGGCTACTTGAAGAGGAAACGAAAAATAGAGACTAAACTGAGAACTCCTTTATTTTGTCAAGTTTCAAAGAGCTACTACAAACCATGTTGTATTTAGAGTTCCAAATTCATATATCTATATAGTAGAGAACAGAGTGAATCCTAAATATAAAAACTTCGACTGCAGACGAACACTTCAAATTAGAAGAACAAAATTTGGTGAGCTAAGTGGGATTTGTGTACTGATCATTACCACCAAGTATCATCAACATTGGGTTAATAAATATTTGCTGGTATTTCGGACACTCGTTATTTCTTGGAAGTTTGGCAACCCCTCTCAATGAAAGTGCTTTTCCACAGTCTGTGCCTTGGGATACTTGAAGAGGAAACAAACCATAGAGACAAAGCTGAGACTCTTTATTTTGTCAAGTTTCAAAGAGCTACTACAATCCATGTTGGAAAAGAGTTCCAAATTCATCTATCTATATAGGAGAGAACAGAGTGAAAAATAAATATAAAAACTTCTACTGTAGCCGAACGCTTCATCTTAGAAGAATAAAATTTGGTGAGCCAAGTGGGATTTGTGTGCTTGTCATTACCACCACGTATCATCAAGATTGGGTGAAAAAATATTTGCTGGTATTTCGGAAACTCGTAATTTCTTGGCAGCTTGGCAACCCTTTCAGTGAAAGTGCTTTTTCATATTCTGTGCTTAGGGCTACTTGAAGAGGAAACAAACCATAGAGACTAAATTGAGAACTCCTTTATTTTGTCAGGTTTCAAAGAGCTACTACAAACCATGTTGGATTTAAAGTTCCTAATTCATCTATCTATATAGGCGAGAACAGAGTGAAACCTAAAAATAAAAACTGCTACTGTAAATGAATGCTTCAACCTACAAGAACAAAATTTGGTGAGCCAAGTGGGATTTGTGTACTTGTCATTACCACTATGTATCAACAAGATTGGGTGAAAAAATATTTGCTGGTATTTCGAAACTCGTAATTTATTGGAAGCTTGGCAACCCCTTTCAATGAAAGTGCTTTTTCACAGACTCCCCTTAGAGCTACTTGAGGAGAAAAAAAGTCATTGAGACAAAACTGAGAACTCCTTCATTTTGTCAAGTTTCAAAGAGCCACTACAATCCATGTTGGACATAGAGTTCCAAATTCATCAGTTTATATAAGAGAGATCAGAGGGAAACCTAAAAATATAAACTCCTACTCTAAACGAATGCTTCAAACTAGAAGAACAAAATTTGGTGAGTCAAGTGGGATTTGTGTACCGATCATTACCACCAAGTATCTTCAAGATTGGGTGAAAAAATATTTTCTGGTATTTCGGAAACTCGTTATTTCTTAGAAGCTCGGAAACCCCTCTCAATGAAAGTGCTTTTCCACAGTTTGTGCCTAGGGCTACTTGAAGATTAAGCAAACCATAGAGACTAAACTGAGTACTGTTTTATTTTGTCAAGTTTCAAAGAGCTACTACAAACCATGTTGGATTTAGAGTTCCAAAATCATCTATCTATATAGAGTGAAACCTAAATATAAAAACTGCTACTGTAGACGAACGCTTCAACCTAGAAGAACAAAATTTGGTGAAGTGGTATTTGTGTACTGATCATTACCACCTAGTATCATCAAGATTGGGTGAAAAAATATTAGCAGGTATTTCGGAAACTCGTTATTTCTTAGAAGCTTGGCAACCCCTCTCAATGAAAGTGCTTTTCCACAGTCTGTGCCGAGGGCTACTTGAACAGGAAACAAACCATAGAGACAAAACTGAGAATTCCTTTATTTTGTCAAGTTTCAAAGAGCTACTACAAACCATGTTGGATTTAGAGTTCCAAATTCATCTATCTCTATAAGAGAGAACAGAGGGAAACCTGAAAATATAAACTGCTAACTGTAAACAAACGCCTCAAACTAGAAGAACAAAATTTGTTGAGTCAAGTGGGATTTGTGTTCCGATCATTACCACCAAGTATCATCAAGATTGGGTGAAAAAGTATTTGCTGGTATTTCGGAAATTCGTTATTTTTAGAAGCTTGGCAACTTCTCTCAATGAAAGTGCTTTTACACAGTGTGTGCCTAGGGCTACTTGAAGAGGAAACAAACCGTAGAGGCAAAACTGAGAACTCCTTTATTTTGTCAAGTTTCAAAGAGCTACTACAAACCATGTTGGATTTAAAGATCCAAATTCATCTATCTATATAGGAGAAAACAGAGTGAAACCTAAAAATAAAAACTGCTACTGTAAATGAATGCTTCAACCTAGAAGAACAAAATTTGGTGAGCCAAGTGGGATTTGTGTACTTGTCATTACCACCACGAATCATCCAGATTGGGTGAAAAAATATTTGCTGGTATTTCGGAAACTCGTAATTTCTTGGAAGCTTGGCAACCACTTTCAATGAAAGTTCTTTTCCACAGACTCTGATTAGGGCTACTTGAAAAGAAAACAAATCACGGAGACAAAACTGAGAACTCCTATATTTTTTCAAGTTTCAAAGAGCTACTACAATCCATGTTGGATTTAGAGTTCCAAATTCATCTATCTATATAAGAGAGAACAGAGGAAAACCTAAAAATATAAACTGCTACTGTAAACGAACGCTTAAACCTAGAAGAACAAAATTGGTGAGCCAAGTGGGATTTGTGTATTTGTCATTACCACCACGTATCATCAAGATTGGGTGAAAAAATGTTTGCTGGTATTTCGGAAACTCATAATTTCTTGGACCCTTGTCAACCCTTTTCAATGAAAGAGGTTTTCCACAATCTAGCTTTGGGCTACTTGAAGAGTAAAGAAACCCTGGAGACGAAACGGAGAGCTACAATTTTTGTCAAGTTTCAAAGAGCTACTACAAACCATGTTGGATTTAGAGTTCCAAATTCATCTATCTATATAGGAGAGAACAGAGGGAAACCTAAATATAAAAATTGCTACTGCAGACGAACGCTTCAACCTAGAAGAACAAAATTTGGTGAGCCAAGTGGGATTTGTGTACTGATCATTACCACCAATTATTATCAAGATTGGGTTAAAAAATATTTGCTGGTATTTAGGAAACTCGTTATTTATTAGAAGATTTGCAACCCCTCTCAATGAAAGTGCTTTTCCAAATTCTGTGCCTAGGGCTACTTAAAGAGGAAACAAACCATAGAGACAAAACTGAGAACTCCTTTATTTTGTCAAGTTTCAAAGAGCTCCTACAAACCATGTTGGATTTAGAGTTCCAAATTCATCTATCTATATAGGAGTGAACAGAGTGAAACCTAAAAATAAAAACTGCTGCAGTAAAAGAACATTTCATCCTAGAAGAATAAAATTTGGTGAGCCAAGTGGGATTTGTGTACTTGTCATTACCACCACGTATCATCAAGATTGGGTGAAAAAATATTTGCTGGTATTTCGGAAACTCGTAATTTCTTGGATTCTTGGCAACCCTTTCAATGAAAGTGCTTTTCCACAGTCTCTGCTTCGGGCTACTTGAAGAGAAAACAAATCATAGAGAAAAAACTGAGAACCCTGTTTTCTGTCAAGATTCAAAGAGCTACTACAAACCTTGTTGGATTTAGCGTTCCAAATTGATCTATCTAACAAGAGAGAACAGAAAAAACCTAAAAATATAAACTGCTACTGTAAACGAACCCTTCAACTTAGAAGAACAAAATTTGGTGAGTCAAGTGGGACTTGTGTACCGATCATTACCACCAAGTATCATCAAGATTGGGTGAAATAATATTTGCTGGTATTTCCGAAACTCGTTATTTTTTGGAAGCTTGGCAACCCCTCTCAGTGAAAGTGCTTTTCCACCGTCTGTGCCGAGGGCTACTTGAAGAGGAAACAAACCATAGAGACAAAACTGAGAACTCCTTTATTTTGTCAAGTTTCAAAGAGCTACTACAAACCATGTTGGCTTTAGAGTTCCAAAGTCATCTATCTATATAGGAGAGAACAGAGTGAAACCTACATATAAAAACTGCTATTGGAGACGAACGCTTCAACCTAGAAGAATAAAATGTGGTGAGCCAAGTGGGATTTGTGTACTTGTCATTACCACCACGTATCATCAAGATTGGGTGAAAAAATATTTGCTGGAATTTCGGAAACTCGTAATTGCCTGCAAGCGTGGCAACCCCTTTCAATGAAAGTGCTTTTCCACAGACTCTGCTTAGGGCTACTTGAAGAGAAAACAAATCATAGAGACAAAAGTGGGAACTCCTTAATTTTGTCAAGTTTCAAAGAGCTACTACAATCCATGTTTGATTTAGAGTTCCAAATTCATCTACCTATATAAGAGAGAACAGAGGGAAACCTGAAAATATAAACTGCTACTCTAAACGAACGCTTCAACCTAGAAGAACAAAATTTGGTGAGCCAAGTGGGATTTGTGTACTGATCATTACAACCACGTATCATCAAGATTGGGTGAAAAAATATTTGCTGGTATTTCGGAAACTCGTTATTTCTTAGAAGCTTGGCAACTCCTCTCAATGAAAGTGCTTTTCCACAGTCTTTGCCTAGGGCTACTTGAAGAGGAAACAAACCATAGAGACGAAATTGAGAACTACTTTTTTTGGTAAAGTTTCGAAGAGCTACTACAAACCATATTGAATTTAGAGTTCCAAATTCATCTATCTATATATGAGAAAACAGAGGGAAACCTAAATATAAAAACTGCTACTGTAGATGAATGCTTCAACCTAGAACATCAGAATTTGTTGAGCCAAGTGGGATTTGTGTACTGATCATTACCACCAATTATCATCAAGATTGGGTGAAAAAATATTTGCTGGTATATCGGAAACTCGTTATTTCTTAGAAGCTTGGAAATCCCTCTCAATGAAAGTCCTTTTACACATTGTGTGCCTAGGGCTACTTGAAGAGGTAACAAACCATAGAGACAAAACTGAGAACTCCTTTATTTTGTCAAGTTTCAAAGAGCTACTACAAACCATGTTGGTTTGAAAGTTTCAAATTCATCTATCTATATAGGAGAGAACAGAGTGAAACCTAAAAATAAAAACTGCTACTGTAGACGAACGCTTAAATCCAGAAGAACAAAATTTGGTGAGCCAAGTGGGATTTGTGTACTGATCATTATCACCACGTATCATCAAGATTGGGTGAAAAAATATTTGCTGGTATTTCGGAAACTCGTTATTTCTTAGAAGCTTGGCAACCCCTCTCAATTAAAGTGTTTTTCCACTGTCTGTGCCTAGGGCTATTGAAGAGA
The DNA here is from genome assembly GCF_048772815.1 of Callospermophilus lateralis. Taxonomy (NCBI): domain Eukaryota; kingdom Metazoa; phylum Chordata; class Mammalia; order Rodentia; family Sciuridae; genus Callospermophilus; species Callospermophilus lateralis. The sequence goes on from NW_027512591.1 coordinate 349,254, forward strand.
AAACAAACCATAGAGAAAAAACTGAGAACACCTTTATTTTGTCAAGTTTCAAAGAGCTACTACAAACCATGTTGGATTTAGAGATCCAAATTCATCTATCTATATAGGAGAGAACAGTGTTAAACCTATAAATAAAAACTGCTACTGTAAAAGAACATTTCATCTTAGAAGAATAAAATTTGGTGAGCCAAGTGGGATTTGTGTACTTGTCATTACCACCACGTATCATCAAGATTGGGTGAAAAAATATTTACTGGTATTTCGGAAACTCGTAATTACTTGGAAGCCTGGCAACCCTTTCAATGAAAGTGCTTTTCCACAGTCTCTGCTTAGGGCTACTTGAAGAGAAAACAAATCATAGAGAAAAAACTGAGAACCCCTTTATTTTGTCAATTTTCAAAGAGCTACTACAAACCATGTTGGATTTAGAGTTCCAAATTCATCTATCTCTATAAGAGAGAACAGAGGGAAACCTGAAAATATAAACTGCTAACTGTAAACAAACGCTTCAAACTAGAAGAACAAAATTTGGTCAGTCAAGTGGGATTTTTGTTCCAATCATTACCACCAAGTATCATCAAGATTGGGTGAAAAAATATTTTCTGGTATTTCGGAAATTCGTTATTTTTAGAAGCTTGGCAACTTCTCTAAATGAAAGTGCTTTTACACAGTGTTTGCCTAGGGCTACTTGAAGAGGAAACAAACGGTAGAGACAAAACTGAGAACTCCTTTATTTTGTCAAGTTTCAAAGAGCTACTACAAACCATGTTGGATTTAGAGTTCCAAATTCATCTATCTATATAGGAGAGAACAGAGTGATACCTAAAAATATAAACTGCTACTGTAAATGAACGCTTCAACCTAGAAGAACAAAATTTGGTGAGCCAAGTGGGATTTGTGTACTTGTCATTACCACCACGAATCATCCAGATTGGGTGAAAAAATATTTGCTGGTATTTCGGAAACTCGTAATTTCTTGGAAGCTTGGCAACCCCTTTCAATGAACGTGCTTTTCCACAGACTCTGATTAGGGCTACTTGAAAAGAAAACAAATCATGGAGACAAAACTGAGAACTCCTTTATTTTGTCAAGTTTCAAAGAGCTACTACAATCCATGTTGGTTTTAGAGTTCCAAATTCATCAATCTATGTAAAAGAGAACAGAGAGAAACCTAAATATAAAAACTTCTATTGTAGACGAACGCTTCAACCTAGAAGAACAAAATTTGGTGAGCCAATTGGGATTTGTGTACTGATCATTACCACCAAGTATCATCAAGATTGGGTGAATAAATATTTGCTGGCATTTCGAAAACTTGTTATTTTAAAAGCTTGGCAAACCCTCTCAATGAAAGTGCTTTTCCCCAGTCTGTGCCTAGGGCTACTTGAAGAGGAAACAAACCATAGAGACAAAACTGAGAACTACTTTATTTTGTCGGGTTTCAAATAGCTACTAGAAACCATGTTGAATTTAGAGTTCCAAATTCATCTATCTAAAAAGGATAGAACAGAGTGAAACCTAGAAATAAAAACTGCTACTGTAATGAACGCTTCAACCAAGAAGAACAAAATTTGGTGAGCCAAGTGGGATTTGTGTACTTATCATTGCCACCAAGTATCATCAAGATTGGGTGAAAAAATATTTGCTGGTATTTCGGAAATTCGTTATTTTTAGAAGCTTGGCAACTTCTCTCAATGAAAGTGCTTTTACACACTCTGTGCCTAGGGCTACGTGAACAGGAAAAAACCATAGGGACAAAACTGAGAACTCCTTTATTTTTTCAAGTTTCAAAGAGCTACTAAAATCCATGTTGGATTTAGAGTTCCAAATTCATCTATCTATATAAGAGAGAACAGAGGGAAACCTAAAAATATAAACTGCTAATGTAAATGAACGCTTCCAACTAGAAGAACAAAATTTGGTGAGTCAAGTGGGATTTGTGTACTGATCATTACCACCAATTATCATCAAGATTGGGTGAAAAAATATTTATTGGTATTTCGGAAACTCGTTATTTCTTGGAAGCTTGGCAACCCCTTTCAATGAAAGTGCTTTTCCACAGTCTGTGCCTAGGGCTACTTGAAGAGGAAATAAACCATAGAGACAAATCAGAGAACTACTTTATTTTGTCAAGTTTCAAATAGCTACTACAAACCATGTTGGAATTAGAGTTATAAATTCAACTATCTATATAGGAGAACAGAGTGAAACCTAAAAATAAAAACTGCTACTGTAAATGAACGCTTCAACCTAGAAGACAAAAATTTGGAGAGCTAAGTGGGATTTGTGTACTGGTCTTTGAGACCATGTATCATCAAGATTGGGTGAAAAAATATTTGCTGGTATTTCGGAAACTTGTATTTTCTTGGAAGCTTGGCAACCCCTTTCAATGCAAGTGCTTTGCCACAGTCTGTGCTTAGGGCTAATTGAAGAGGAAACAAACCATAGAGACGAAACTGAGAACTACTTTTTTTGTCAAGTTTCAAAGAGCTACTACAAACCATGTTGGATTTAGAGTTCCAAATTCATCTATCTATATATGAGAGAACAGAGTGAAACCTAAATATAAAAACTCCTACTGTAGTCGAACGCTTCAACCTAGAAGAACAAAATTTGGTGAGCCAAGTGGGATTAGTGTACTGATCATTACCACCTAGTATCATCAGGATGTGGTGAAAAAATATTAGCTGGTATGTCGGAATCTCGTTATTTCGTAGAAGCTATGCAACCCCTCGGAATGAAAGTGCTTTTCCACAGACTGTACCTAAGAGTACTTGAAGAGGAAACAAACCATAGAGACAAAACTGAGAACTTCTTTATTTTGTCAAGTTTCAAAGAGCTACTACAAACCATGTTGGATTTAGAGTTCCAAATTTATCTATCTATATAGGAGCGAACAAAGTGAAACCGAAATTTAAATCCTGTTACTGTAAACGAAAGCTTCAACCTAGAAGAACAAAATTTCATGAGCCAAGTGGGATTTGTGTACTTGTCTTTGCGACCACGTATCATCAAGATTGGGTGAAAAAATATTTTCTGGTATTTCGGAAACTTGTATTTTCTTGGAAGCTTGGCAACCCCTTTCAATGAAAGTGCTTTTCCACAGTCTGTGCCTAGGGCTACTTGAAGAGGAAACAAACTATAGAGACAAAACTGAGAACTACTTTATTTTGTCAACTTTCAAAGTGCTACTACAATCCATGTTGGAATTAAAGTTCCAATTTCATCTATCTATATAGGAGAGAACAGAGGGAAACCTAAAAATAAAAACTGCTACTGTAAATGAACGCTTCAACCTTGAAGAACAAAATTTGGTGAGCCAAGTGGGATTTGTGTACTTGTCTTTGCGACCACGTATCATCAAGATTGGGTGAAAAAATATTTTCTGGAATTTCGGAAACTTCTATTTTCTTGGAAGCTTGGCAACCCCTTTCAATGCAAGTGCTTTTCCACAGTCTGTGCTTAGGGCTACTTGAAGAGGAAACAAACCATAGAGACGAAACTGAGAACTACCTTTTTGTCAAGTTTCAAAGAGCTTCTACAAACCATGTTGGATTTAGAGTTCCAAATTTATCTATCTATATAGGAGCGAACAAAGTGAAACCGAAATTTAAATCCTGTTACTGTAAACGAAAGCTTCAACCTAGAAGAACAAAATTTCATGAGCCAAGTGGGATTTGTGTACTTGTCTTTGCGACCACGTATCATCAAGATTGGGTGAAAAAATATTTTCTGGTATTTCGGAAACTTGTATTTTCTTGGAAGCTTGGCAACCCCTTTCAATGAAAGTGCTTTTCCACAGTCTGTGCCTAGGGCTACTTGAAGAGGAAACAAACTATAGAGACAAAACTGAGAACTACTTTATTTTGTCAACTTTCAAAGTGCTACTACAATCCATGTTGGAATTAAAGTTCCAATTTCATCTATCTATATAGGAGAGAACAGAGGGAAACCTAAAAATAAAAACTGCTACTGTAAATGAACGCTTCAACCTTGAAGAACAAAATTTGGTGAGCCAAGTGGGATTTGTGTACTTGTCTTTGCGACCACGTATCATCAAGATTGGGTGAAAAAATATTTTCTGGAATTTCGGAAACTTCTATTTTCTTGGAAGCTTGGCAACCCCTTTCAATGCAAGTGCTTTTCCACAGTCTGTGCTTAGGGCTACTTGAAGAGGAAACAAACCATAGAGACGAAACTGAGAACTACCTTGTTGTCAAGTTTCAAAGAGCTTCTACAAACCATGTTGGATTTAGAGTTCCAAATTCATCTATCTATATATGAGAGAACAGAGTGAAACCAAAATATTAAAACTGCTACTGTAGTGGAACGCTTCAACCGAGAAGAACAAAATCTGGTGAGCCAAGTGGGATTTGCGTACTTATCATTACCACCTAGTGTCATCAAGATTCGTTGAAAAAATATTAGCTGGTATTTCGGAAACTCGTTATTTCTTAGAAGCTTGGCAACTCATTCAATGAAAGTGCTTTTCCACAGTCTCTGCTTAGGACTACTTGAAGATGAAACAAATCATAGACACAAAACTGAGAACTACTTTTTTTGTCATGTTTCAAGAAGCTACTACAAATCATGTTGGATTTAAGGTACCAAATTCATCTATTTATATAGGAGAGAACAGAGGGAAACCTAAAAATATAAACTGCAATTGTAAACGAACGCTTCAAACTAGAAGAACAAAATTTAGTGAGTCAAGTGGGATTTGTGTACCAATCATTACCACCAAGTATCATCAAGTTTGGGTGAAAAAATATTTGCTGGTATTTCGGAAACTCGTTATTTCTTGGAAGCTTGGCAACCCCTCTCAATGAAAGTGGTTTTCCACTTCTGTGCGTAGGGCTACTTGAAGAGGAAACAAACCATAGAGACAAAACTGAGAACTTCTTTATTTTGACAAGTTTCAAAGAGCTACTAAACCAAGTTGGATTTAGAGTTCAAAATTCATCTATCTATATAGGAGAGAACAGAGTGAAACCTAAAAATAAAAACTGCTACTGTAAACGAACGCTTCAACCTAGAAGAACGAAATTTGCTGATCCAAGTGGGCGTTGTGTACTTGTCATTACCACCACGTATCATCAAGATCGGGTGAAAAAATATTTGCTGATATTTCGGAAACTCTTTATTTCTTGGAAGCTTGGCAACCCCTTTCAATGAAAGTGCTTTTCCACAGTCTGTGCCTAGGGCTACTTGAAGAGGAAACAAACCATAGAGACAAAACTGAGAACTCCTTTATTTTTTCAAGTTTCAAAGAGCTACTGCAAACCATGTTGGGTTTAGAGTTCCAAATTAATCTATCTATACATGAGAGAACAGAGTGAAACCTAAAACTAAAAATAGCTACTGTAAACGAATGCTTCAACCTAGAAGAACAAAATTTGGTGGGCCAATGGGATTTGAGTACTTGTCATTACAACCACGTACCATCCAGATTGGGTGAAAAAATATTTGCTGGTATTTCGGAAACTCATAATTTCTTAGAAGCTTGGAAACCCCTTTCAATGAAAGTGCTTTTCCACAGTTTCCGCTTAGGGCTACTGAAGAGGAAACAAACCATAGAGACGAAACTGAGAACTACTTTTTTTGTCAAGTTTCAATGAGCTACTACAAACCATGTTGGATTTGGAGTTCCCAATTCATCTATCTATATAGGAGAGAACAGAGTGAAACCTAAAAATAAAAACAGCTACTGTAAAGGAACGCTTCAACCTAGAAGAACACAATTTGGTGAGCCAAGTGGGAATTTTGTACTGATCATTTCCACCAAGTATCATCAAGATTGGGTGAAAAAATATTTGCTGGTATTTTGGAAACTCGTTATTCCTTAGAGGCATGGCAACCCCTTTCAATGAAAGTGCTTTTCCACAGTGTGTGCCTAGGGCTTCTTGAAGAGAAAACAAACCATACAGACAAAACTGAGAACTCCTTTATTTTGTCAAGTTTCAAAAAGCTTCTACAACCATGTTGGATTTAGAGTTCCAAATTCATCTATTTATATAAGAGAGAACAGAGTGAAACCTAAATATAAAAACTGCTACTGTAGACGATCGCTTCAACCTAGAAGAACAAAATTTGGTGAGCCAAGTGAGATTTGTGTACTGATCATTTCCACCAAGTATCATCAAGATTGGGTGAAAAAAATATTTGCTGGTATTTCGGAAACACGTGATTTTTAGAACAGTGGCACCCCTCTCAATGAAAGTGCTTTTACACTGTCTGTGCCTAGGGCTACCTGAAGAGGAAACAAACCATAGAGACAAAACTGAGAGCTTCTTTATTTTGTCAAGTTTCAAAGTGCTACTACAAACCATGTTGTATTTAGAGTTCCAAATTCATCTATCTGTATAGGAGAGAACAGTATGAAACCTAAAAATAAAAACTGCTACTGTAAACGAACGTTTCAACCTAGAAGAACAAAATTTAGTGTGCCAAGTGAGCTTTGAATACCTGTCATTACCACCACGTATCATCAAGATTGGTTAAAAAAATATTTGCTGCTATTTCGGAAACCCGTAATTTCTTGGAAGCTTTAAAACCCATTTCAATGAAAATGATTTTCCACAGTCTCTGCTTAGGGCTACTTGAAGAGGAAACAAACAATAGAAACAAAACTGAGAACTACTTTTTTTTAGTCAAGTTTCAAAGTGGTACTAAAAACCATGTTGGATTTAGAGTTCCAAATTCATCTATCTATATAGGAGAGAACACAGTGAAACCTAAATGTAAAAACTGCTACTCTGGATGAACGCTTCAACCTAGAAGAAGAAAATTTGTAGAGCCAAGTGGGAGTTGTGTACTGATCACTAACACCAAGTATCATCAAGATTGGGTGAAAAAATATTTGCTGGTATTTCGGAAACTCGTTATTTCTTAGAAGCTTGGCAACCCATCTCAATGAAAGTGCTCTTCCACAGTCTGTGCCTAGGTCTACTTGAAGAGGAAACAAACCATAGAGCCAAAACTGAGAACTACTTTTTTTGTCAAGTTTCAAAGAGCTACTATAAGATATGCTGGAATTTGAGTTCCTAATTCATCTATCTATATAGGAGAGAACAGAGGGAAACCTAAATATAAAAACTGCTACTCTAGACGAACACTTCAACCTGGAAGAACAAAATTTGGTGAGCCAAGTGGGATTTGTGTACTGATCATTACCACAAAGAATCATGAAGATTGGGTGAAAAAATATTTGTTGGTGTTTCGGAAACTCGTTATTTCTTAGAAGCTTTGCAACCACTCTCAATGAAAGTGCTTTTCCACAGTCTGTGCCTAGGGCTACTTGAAGAGGAAAGAAGCCATTGAGACAAAACTGAGAACTACTTTATTTTGTCAAGTTTCAAAGAGCTACTACAATCCATGTTGGGTTTAGAGTTCCTAGTTCATCTATATATATAGGAGAGAACAGAGTGGATCCTAGATATAAAAACTGCTACTGTAGACGAACGCTTAAACCTAGAAGAACCAAATTGGTGAGCCAAGGGGGATTTGTGTACTGATCGTTACCACCAAGTATCATCAAGAATGGGTGAAAGAATATTTGCTGGTATTTCGGAAACTCGTTATTTCTTAGAAGCTTGGCAACCCCTCTCAATGAAAGTGCTTTTCCACAGTCTGTGCCTAGGCTACTTGAAGATTAAACAAACCATAGAGACAATACTGAGAACTCCTTTATTTTGTCAAGTTTCAAAGAGCTACTACGAATCATGTTGGATTTAGAGTTCCAAACTCATCTAACTATATAGGAGAGAACAGAGTGAAACCTAAAAATAAAAACTGCTACTGCAAACGAACGCTTCAACCTGAAAGAACAAACTTTGGTAAGCCAAGTGGGATTTGTGTACTTATCTTTACCACCACGTATCATCAAGATTGGGTGAAAAAAATTTGCTGGTATTTCGGAAACACGTAATTTCTTGGAATCTTGGCAACCCCTTTCAATGAAAGTGCTTTTCCACAGTCTGTGCCTAGGGCTACTTGAAGAGGAAACAAACCATAGAGACAAAACTGAGAACTCCTTTATTTTGTCAAGTTTCAAAGAGCTACTGCAAACCATGTTGGGTTTAGAGTTCCAAATTAATCTATCTATACATGAGAGAGCAGAGTGAAACCTAAATATAAAAATAGCTACTGTAAACGAACGCTTAAACCTAGAAGAACAAAATTTGTTGGGCCAAGTTGATTTGTGTACTTGTCATTAAAACCACGTACCATCCAGATTGGGTGAAAAAATATTTGCTGGTATTTCGGAAACTCGTAATTTCTTAGAAGCTTGGCAACCCCTTTCAATGAAAGTGCTTTTCCACAGTCTCTGCTTAGGGCTACTGAAGAGGAAACAAACCATAGAGACAAAACTGAGAACTACTTTTTGTCAATTTACAAAGAGCTACTATAAACCATGTTGGATTAGAGTTCCAAAATCATCTATCTGTATAGGAGAGAACAGAGGGAAACCTAAATATAAAAACTGCACCTGTAGACGAATGCTTCAACGTAGAAGAACACAATTTGGTGAGCCAAGTGGGAATTTTGTACTGATCATTACAACCAAGTATCATCAAGATTGGGTGAAAAAATATTTCCTGGTATTTCGGAAACTCGTTATTCCTTAGAAGCTGGGCAACCCCTTTCAATGAAAGTGCTTTTCCACAGTCTCTGCTTAGGGCTACTGAAGAGGAAACAAACCATAGAGACAAAACTGAGAACTCCTTTATTTTGTCAAATTTCAAAAAGCTTCTACAAACCATGTTGGATTTAGAGTTCCAAATTCATCTATTTATATAAGAGAGAACAGAGTGAAACCTAAATATATAAACTGCTACTGTAGATGATCGCTTCAACCTAGAAGAACAAAATTTGGTGAGCCAAGTGAGATTTGTGTACTTATCATTTCCACCAAGTATCATCAAGATTGGATGAAAAAAATATTTGCTGGTATTTCGGAAACACTTGATTTCTTAGAAGAGTGGCACCCCTCTGAATGAAAGTGCCTTTACACAGTCTGTGCCTAGGGCTACGTGAAGAGGAAAAAACCATAGGGAAAAAACTGAGAACTCCTTTATTTTGTCAAGTTTCAAAGAGCTACTACAAATCATGTTGGATTTAGAGTTCCAAATTCATCTATTTATATAAGAGACAACAGAGGGAAACCTAAAAATATAAACTGCAATCTTAAACGAACGCTTAAAACTAGAAGAACAAAATTTGGTGAGTCAAGTGGGATTTGTGTACCAATCATTACCACCAAATATCATCAAGATTGGGTGAAAAAATATTTGCTGGTATTTCGGAAACTCGTTATTTCGTGGAAACTTGGCAACCCGTCTCAATGAAAGTGCTTTTCCACAGTCTGTGCCTAGCGCTACTTGAAGAGGAAACAACCATAGAGACAAAACTGAGAACTCCTTTATTTTGTCAAGTTTCAAAGAACTACTACAAACCATGTTGGGTTTAGAGTTCCAAATTCATCTATCTATATAGGAGAGAACAGAGTGGAACCTAAATATAAAAAATGCTACTGTAGACGAACGCTTAAACCTAGAAGAACCAAATTGGTGAGGCAAGTGGGATTTGTGTACTCATCATTACCACCAAGTATCATCAAGATTGGGTGAAAGAATATTTGCTGGTATTTCGGAAACTCGTTATTTCTTAGAAGCTTGGCAACCCCTCTCAATGAAAGTGCTTTTCCACAGTCTGTGCCTAGGCTACTTGAAGATTAAAGAAACCATAGAGACAAAACTGAGAACTCCTTTATTTTGTCAAGTATCAAAGAGCTACTACGAATCATGTTGGATTTAGAGTTCCAAACTCATCTAACTATATAGGAGAGAACAGAGTGAAACCTTAAAATAAAAACTGCTACTGTAAAGAAACGCTTCAACCTGGAAGAACAAACTTTGGTGAGCCAAGTGGGATTTGTGTACTGATCATTACTACCACGTATCATCAAGTTTGGGTGAAAAAATATTTGCTGGTATTTCGGAAACTCATTATTTCTTAGAAGCTTGGCAACCTCTCTCAATGAAAGTGGTTTTCCACAGTCTATGATTAGGGCTACTTGAAGAGGAAAAAATCATAGAATCAAAACTGAAAACTCCTTCATATTGTCAAGTTTTGAAGAGCTACTACAGACCATCTTGAATTTAGAGTTCCAAATTCATCTAACTATATATGAGAGAACAGAGTGAAACCTAAATATAAAAAGTGCTACTGTAGACGAATGCTTCAACCTAGAACAAAATTTGGTGAGCCAAGTTGGTTTTGTGTACTGATCATTACTACCACGTATCATCAAGTTTGGATGAAAAAATGTTTGCTGGTATTTCAGAAACTCGTTATTTCTTAGAAGCTTGGCATCCTCTCTCAATGAAAGTGCATTTCCACAGTCTGTGCTTAGGAGTAGTTGACCACGAAACAAACCATAGAGACTAAACTCATAACTCCTTTATTTTGTCCTGTTTGAAAAAGCTACTACAAACCATGTTTATGTAGAGTTTCATATTCATCTATCTATATAGGAGAAAACAGAGTGAACCTAAATATAAAACCTGCTACTGTAGACTAACGTTTAATACTAGAAGAACAAAATTCGGTGAGCCAAGTGGGATTTGGGTACCGATCATTACAACCAAGTATCATCGAGTTTGGGTGAAAAAATATTTGCTAGTATTTCCGAAAATCGTTAATTCTTAGAAGCTTGACAACCCCTCTCAGTGAAAGTGCTTTTCCACAGTCTCTGCTTAGGGCTACTTGAAGAGGAAACAAATCATAGAGACAAAACTGAGAACACCTTTATTTTGTCAATTTTCCAAGAGATACTACAAACAATGTTGGATTTAGAGTTCCAAATTCATCTATCTATATATGAGAGAACAGAGGGAAAACTAAAATTATAAACTGCTATTGTAAACGAACGCTTCAAACTAGAAGAACAAAATTTGGTGAGTCAAGTGGAACTTGTGTACCGATCATTACCACCAAGTATTATCAAGATTGGGTGAAAAAATATTTGCTGTTATTTCGGAAACTCGTAATTTCTTGGACGCTTGGCAACCCCTTTCAATGAAAGTGCTTTTCCACAGTCTCTGCTTAGGGCTACTTGAAGCGGAAACAAATCATAGAGACACAACTGAGAACTCCTTTATTTTGTCAAGTTTCAAAGAGCTATAACAAACCATGTTGGATTTTGAGCTCCAAATTCATCTACCTATACAGGAGAGAACAGAGTGAAACCTAAATATAAAAACTGCTACTGTAGACGAACGCTTAAACCCAGAAGAACAAAATTTGTTGAGACAAGTGGGATTTGTGTACCGATCATTACCACCAAGTATCATCCAGATTGGGTGAAAAAATATTTGCTGGTATTTTGGAAACTCGTTATTTCTTAGAAGCTTGGCAACCCCTCTCAATGAAAGTGCTTTTCCAAAGTCTGTGCCTAGGGCTACTTGAAGAGGAAACAAACCATATAGACGAAACTGAGAACTCCTTTATTTGGTCAAGTTTCAAAGAGCTACTACAAACCATGTTGGATTTAGAGTTCCAAATTCATCTATGTATATAGGAGAGAACAGAGTGAAACCTAAAAATAAAAACTGCTACTGTAAACGAACGCTTCAACCTAGAAGAACAAAATTTGGTGAGCCAAGTGGGATTTGTGTACTTGTCATTACCACCACGCATCATCAAGACTGGGTGAAAAAATATTTGCTGGTATTTCTGAAACTCGTAATTTCTGGGAAGCTTGGCAACCCCTTTCAATGAAAGTGCTTTTCCACAGTCTCTGCTTAGGGCTAAATGAAGCGGAAACAAATTATAGAGACAAAAGTGAGAACTCCTTTATTTTGTCAAGTTTCAAAGAGCAACCCAAACCATGTTGGATTTAGAGTTCCAAATTCATCTATCTATATAGGAGAGAACAAAGTGAAACCTAAAAGTATAAACTGCTACTGTAAACGAACGCTTCAACCTAGAAGAAGTAAATTTGGTGAGCCAAGTGGGATTAGTGTACTTATCATTACCACCAAGTATCATCAAGATTGGGAGAAAGAATATTTGCTGGTATTTCGGAAACTCATTTTTTCTTAGAAGCTTGGCAACCCCACTCAATGAAAGTGCTTTTCCACAGTCTGTGCCTTGGGGTCTTGAAGAGGAAACAAACCATAGAGAAAAAACTGAGAACTCCTTTATTTTGTCAAGTTTCAAAGAGCTGCTACAAACCATGTTGGATTTAGAGTTCCAAATTCATCTATCTATATAGGAGAGAACAGAGTGAAACCTAAAAATAAAAACTGCTACTGTAAACGATCACTTTAACCTAGAAGAACAAAATTCGGTGAGTCAAGTGGGATTTGTGTACCGATCATTACCACCAAGTATCATCAAGATTGGATGAAAAAAATATTTGCTGGTGTTTCAGAAACTCGTTAATTCTTAGAAGCTTGGCAACCCCTCTCAATGAAAGTGCTTTTCCACACTCTGAGCCTAGGGCTACATGAAGAGGAAACAAACCATAGAGACAAAACTGAGAACTCCTTTATTTTGTCAAGTTCCTAAGATCTACTACAAATCATGTTGGATTTAGAGTTCCAAATTCATCTATGTATATAGGAGAGAACAGAGTGAAACCTAAAAATAAAAACTGCTACTGTAAACGAACGCTTCAACCTAGAAGAACAAAATTTGGTGAGCCAAGTGGGATGTGTGTACTTGTCATTACCACCACGCATCATCAAGACTGGGTGAAAAAATATTTGCTGGTATTTCGGAAACTCGTAATTTCTGGGAAGCTTGGCAACCCCTTTCAATGAAAGTGCTTTTCCACAGTCTCTGCTTAGGGCTAAATGAAGCGGAAACAAATTATAGAGACAAAAGTGAGAACTCCTTTATTTGTCAAGTTTCAAAGAGCAACCCAAACCATGTTGGATTTAGAGTTCCAAATTCATCTATCTATATAGGAGAGAACAAAGTGAAACCTAAAAATATAAACTGCTACTGTAAACGAACGCTTCAACCTAGAAGAAGTAAATTTGGTGAGCCAAGTGGGATTAGTGTACTTATCATTACCACCAAGTATCATCAAGATTGGGAGAAAGAATATTTGCTGGTATTTCGGAAACTCATTTTTTCTTGGAAGCTTGGCAACCCCTCTCAATGAAAGTGCTTTTCCACAGTCTGTGCCTTGGGGTCTTGAAGAGGAAAGAAACCATAGAGAAAAAACTGAGAACTCCTTTAATTTGTCAAGTTTCAAAGAGCTGCTACAAACCATGTTGGATTTAGAGTTCCAAATTCATCTATCTATATAGGAGAGAGCAGAGTGAAACCTAAAAATAAAAACTGCTACTGTAAACGAACGCTTCAACCTAGAATAAGTAAATTTGGTGAGCCAAGTGGGACATGTGTACTTATCATTACCACCTAGTATCATCAAGATTGGGTGAAAGAATATTTGCTGATATTTCGAAAACTCGATATTTCTTAGAAGCTTGGCAACCCCTCTCAATGAAAGTGCTTTTCCACTGTCTGTGCCTAGGGCTACTTGAAGAGGAAACAAACCATAGAGACAAAACTGAGAAATTCTTTATTTTGTCAAGTTTCAAAGAGCTACTACAAACCATGTTGGATTTAGAGTTCCAAATTCATCTATCTATATAGGAGAGAACAGAGTGAAACCTAAAAAGAAAACGTGCTACTGTAAACGAACGCTTCAACCTAGAAGAACAAAATTTGGTGAGCCAAGTGGTATCTGTGTACTGGTCATTACAACCACGTATCATGAAGATTGGGTGAAAAAATATTTGCTGGTATTTCGGAAACTCGTAATTTCTTGGAAGCTTGGCAACCCCTTTCAATAAAAGTGGTTTTCCACAGTCTCTGCATAGGACTACATGAAGTGGAAACAAATCATAGACACAAAACTGAAAACTCCTTTTTTTTGTCAAGTTCCAAAGAGCTACTACAAACCATGTTGGATTTAGAGTTCCAAATTCATCTATATATATAGGAGAGAGCAGAGGGAACCTAAAAATATAAACTGCTACTGTAAACGATCGCTTCAACCTAGAAGAACAAAATTCGGTGAGTCAAGTGGGATTTGTGTACCGATCATTACCACCAAGTATCATCAAGATTGGATGAAAAAAATATTTGCTGGTATTTCGGAAACTCGTTAATTCTTAGAAGCTTGGCAACCCCTCTCAATGAAAGTGCTTTTCCACACTCTGAGCCTAGGGCTACATGAAGAGGAAACAAACCATAGAGACAAAACTGAGAACTCCTTTATTTTGTCAAGTTACAAAGATCTACTACAAATCATGTTGGATTTAGAGTTCCAAATTCATCTATGTATATAGAAGAGAACAGAGTGAAACCTAAAAATAAAAACTGCTACTGTAAACGTACGCTTCAACCTAGAAGAACAAAATTTGGTGAGCCAAGTGGGATCTGTGTACTTGTCATTACCACCACGTATCTTCAAGATTGGGTGAAAAAATATTTTCTTGTATTTCAGAAACTCGTTATTTCTTAGAAGCTTGGCAACCCCTCTCAATGAAAGTGCTTTTCCATAGTCTGTGCCTAGGGCTACTTGAAGAGGAAACAAACCATAGAGACAAACCTGAGAACTCCTTTATTTTGTCAAGTTTCAAAGAGCTACTACAAACCATGTTGGATTTAGAGTTAAAAATTCATCTATCTATATAGGAGAGAGCAGAGTGAAACCTAAAAATAAAAACTGATACTGTAAACGAACGCTTCAACCTAGAATAAGTAAATTTGGTGAGCCAAGTGGGACTTGTGTACTTATCATTACCACCAAGTATCATCAAGATTGGGTGAAAGAATATTTGCTGATATTTCGAAAACTCGTTATTTCTTAGAAGCTTGGCAACCCCTCTCAAAGAAAGTGCTTTTCCACTGTCTGTGCCTAGGGCTACTTGAAGAGGAAACAAACCATAGGGACAAAACTGAGAAATCCTTTATTTTGTCAAGTTTCAAAGAGCTACTACACCATGTTGGATTTAGAGTTCCAAATTCATCTATCTATATAGGAGAGAACAGAGTGAAACCTAAAAATATAAACTGCTACTGTAAACGAACGCTTCTACCTAGAAGAACATAATTTGGTGAGTCAAGTGGGATTTGTGTACCGATCATTACCACCAAGTATGATCAAGATTGGGTGAAAAAATATTTGCTGGTATTTCGGAAACTCGTTATTTCGTAGAAGCTTGGCAACCCCTCTCAATGAAAGTCCTTTTCCACAGTCTGTGCCTAGGGCTACATGAAGAGGAAGCAAACCATAGAGAAAAAACTGAGAACTACTTTATTTTGTCAATTTTCAAAGAGCTACTGCAAACCATGTTGGATTTAGTGTTCCAAATTCATCTATCTATATAGGAGAGAACAGAGTGAAACCTAAATATAAAAACTGCTACTGTAGACGAACGCTTCAATCTAGAATAACAAAATTTGGTGACCCAAGTGGA
The DNA here is from genome assembly GCF_048772815.1 of Callospermophilus lateralis. Lineage (NCBI taxonomy): Eukaryota > Metazoa > Chordata > Mammalia > Rodentia > Sciuridae > Callospermophilus > Callospermophilus lateralis. Next base: position 364,757 of record NW_027512591.1, read on the forward strand.
ATTTGTGTACTGATCATTACCACCAATTATCATCAAGATTGGGTGAAAAAATATTTGCTGGTATTTCGGAAACTCATAATTTCCTGGAAGCTTGGCAACCCCTCTCAATGAAAGTGCTTTTCCACAGTCTCTGCTTAGGGCACATTAAGCAAAAACAAATCATAGAGACAAAACTGAGAACTCCTTTATTTTGTCAATTTTCAAAGAGCTACTACAAACAATGTTGGATTTAGAGTTCCAAATTCATCATCTTTGTAGGAGAGAAAAGAGTGAAACCTAAAAATAAAAACTGCTACTGTAAACGAACGCTTCAACCTAGAACAAAATTTGGTGAGCCAATTGGGATCTGTGTACTTGTCATTAACACCACGTTTCACCAACATTGGGTGAAAAAATATTTGCTGGTATTTCGGAAACTCATAATTTCTTCTAATCTTGGAAACCCCATTCAATGAAATTGCTTTTCCACAGTCTCTGCTTAGGGCTACATGAAGCAGAAACAAATTATAGAGGCAAAACTGAGAACTCCTTTATTTTGTCAAGTTTCCAAGAGCTATAACACACCATGTTGGATTTAGAGTTCCAAATTCATCTATCTATATAGGAGAGAACAGAGGGAACCTAAAAATTTAAACTGCTACTGTAAACGAACGCTTCAACCTAGAAGAACAAAATTTGGTGAATAGAGTGGGATTTGTGTACCGATCATTACCACCAAGTATCATCAAGATTGGGTGAAAAAATATTTGCTGGTATTTCGGAAACTCGTTATATCTTAGAAGCTTGGCAACCCCTCTCAATGAAAGTGCTTTTCCACACTCTGTGCCTAGGGCTACTTGAAGAGGAAACAAATCATAGAGACAAAACCGAGAACTCCTTTATTTTTTCAAGTTAGAAATATCTACTACAAACCATGTTGGATTTAGAGTTCCATATTCATCTATCTATAAAGGAGAGAAGGGAGTGAAACCTAAAAATAAAAATTGCTACTGTGAACGAACGCTTCAACCTAGAAGAACAAAATTTTGTGAGTCAAGTGGGATTTGTGTACCGATCATTACCACCACGTATCATCAAGATTGGGTGATAAAATATTTGCAGGTATTTCGGGATCTCGTAATTTCTTGGTAGCTTGGCAACCCCTTTCAATGAAAGTGCTTTTCCACAGTCTCTGCTTAGGGCTACATGAAGCAGAAACAAATCATAGAGACAAAACTGAGAACACCTTTATTTTGTCAAGTTTCAAAGAGCTATTACACACCATATTGGATTTAGAATTCCAAATTCATCTATCTATATAGGAGAGAACAGAGTGAAACCTAAAAATAAAAACTGCTACTGTAAACAAACGCTTCAACCTAGAAGAACAAAATTTGGTGAGCCAAGTGGGACTTGTGTACTTGTCATTACCACCACGTATCATCAACACTGGGTGAAAAAATATTTGCTGGTATTTCAGAAACTCGAAATTTCTTGGAAGCTTGGCAACCCTCTCAATGAAAGTGCTTTTCCACAGTATGTGCCTAGGGCTACTTGAAGAGGAGACAAACCATAGAGACAAAACTGAGAACTCCTTTATTTTGTAAATTTTTTAAAGCTACTACAAACCATGTTCGATTTAGACTTCCAAATTCATCTATCTATATAGGAAGAGAACAGAGTGAAACCTAAAAACAAAAACTGCTACTATAAACGAACGCGTCAACCTAGAACAACAAAATTTGGTGAGCCAAGTGGGATTTGTGTAGTGATCATTACCACCAAATATCATGAAGATTGTATGAAAAAATATTTGCTGGTATTTCGGAAACTCCTTATTCCTTAGAAGCTTGGCAACCGCTCTCAATGACAGTGCTTTTCCATGGTCTTTGCTTAGGGCTTCTTGATGAGGAAACAAACCATACAGACAAAACTCGGAACTACTTTTTTTGTCAAGTTTCAAAGAGTTACTACAAACCATGTTGGATTTTGAGTTCCAAATTCATCTATCTATATAGGAGAGAACAGAGGAAAACCGAAAAACATAAACTTCTACTGTAAATGAAATCTTCAAACTAGAAGAACAAAATTTGGTGTATTAAGTGGGATTTGTGTACCAATCATTACCACCAATTATCATCAAGATTGGGTGAAAAAATATTTGCTGGTATTTCGGAAACTCGTTATTTCTTGGAAGCTTGACAACCGCTTTGAATGAAAGTGCTTTTCCACAGTCTGTGCCTAGGGCTATTGAAGAGGAAACAAACCATAGGGACAAAACTGAGAACTCATTTATTTTGTCAAGTTTCAAAGAGCTACAATAAACCATGTTGGATTTAGAGTTCGAAATTCATCTATCTATATAGGAGAGAAAAGAGTGAAACCTAAAAATAAAAACGTCTACTCTAAACGAACGTTTCAACCTAGAAGAACACAATTTGGTGAGCCAAGCGGGATTTGTGTACTGATGATTATCACCAAGTAGCATCAATTTTGGGTGAAAACATATTTGCTGGTATTTCGGAAACTACTTATTTCTCAGAAGCTTGGCAACCCCTCTCAATGAAAGTGCTTTTGCACAGTCTGTGCCTAGGACTACTTGAAGACGAAACAAAAAACAGAGTCAAAAATTAGAAGTACTTTATTTTCTCAAGATTCAAAGAGCTACTACAAACCATGTTGGATTTACAGTTCCAAATTCATCTAACTATATAGAAGAGAACAGAGTGAAACCTAAATATAAAAACTGCTACTGGAAACGAATGCTTCAACCTAGAAGAACAAAATTTGGTGAGCCAACTGGGCTTTGTAAACTTGTCATTACCACCAGGAATCATCAAGATTTGGCTAAAAAATATTTGGTGGTATTTGGGAAACTCGTAATTTCTTGGAACCTTGGCAACCCCTTTCAATGAAAGTGCTTTTCCACAGTCTCTGCTTAGGGCTACTGAGGAGGAAACAAACCATAGAGACAAAACTCAGAGCTCCTTTATTTTGTCAAGTTTCAAAGAGCTACTACAAAAGATGTTGTATTTAGAGTTCCAAATTCATCTATTTATATAGGAGAGAACAGAGTGAAACCTAAATATAAAAACTGCTACTGTAGACGAATGCTTCAACCTAGAAGAACAAAATTTGGTGAGCCACGTGGGATTTGTGTACTGGTCATGACCACCACGTATCTTCAAGATTGGGTGAAAAATATTTGCTGGTATTTCGGAAACTCGTAATTTCTTGGAAGGTTGGCAACTCCTTTCAATGAAAGTGCTTTTCCATGGTCTCTGCTTAGGGCTACTTGAAGAGAAATCAAACCATAGAGACAAAACGGGGAACTACTTTTTTTTGTCAAGTATCAAAGGGCTACTACAAACCATGTTGTATTTAGAGTTCCAAATTCATCTGTCTATATAGGAGAGAACAGAGGGAAACCTAAAAACATAAACTGCTACTGTAAACGAACGCTTCAAACTAGAAGAACAAAATTTGGTGAGTCAAGTGGGATTTGAGTAATGATCATTACCACCAAGTATCATCAAGATTGGGTGTAAAAATACTTCCTGGTATTTCGGAAACTCGTTATTTCTTGGAAGCTTGGCAACCCCTTTCAATGAAAGTGCTTTTCCACAGTCTCTGCCTAGGGCTACTGAAGAGGAAACAATATATAGAGACAAAACTGAGAACTCCTTTACTTTGTCAAGTTTCAAAGAGCTACTACAAACTATGTTGGATTTAGAGTTCCAAATTCATCTCTCTATATAGGAGAGAACAGAGAGAAACCTAAGAATAAAAACTGCTACTGTAATCGAACGCTTCAACATAGAAGAACAACATTTGGTGAGCCAAGTGGGATTTGTTTACTGATCAATACCACCACGTATCATCAAGATTGGGTGAAAAAATATTTGCTGGTATTTCGGAATCTCGTTATTTCTTGGAAGCTTGGCAACCCCTCTCAATGAAAGTGCTTTTCCACAGTCTGTGCCTAGGGCTACTTGTAGCGAAAATAAAACATAGTGACAAAACTGAGAACTACTTTATTTTGTCAAGTTTCAAAGAGCTACTACAAACCATGTTGGATTACGAGTGTCAAATTCATCTATTTCTGTAAGAGAAAACAGAGTGAAACCTACATAAAAAAACTGCTACTGTAGACGAACGCTTCAACCTATAAGAACAAAATTTGGTGAGCCAAGTGGGATTTGTGTACTAATCATTACCACCAAGAATTATCAAGTTTGGGTGAAAAAATATTTCCTGGTGTTTCAGAAACTCGTTATTCCTTAGAAGCTTGGCAACCCCTATCAATGAAAGTGCTTTTCCACATTCTTTACTAGGGCTACTTGAAGAGAAAACAAACCATAGAGACAAAACTGAGAACTCCTTTATTTTCTCAAGTTTCAAAGAGCTACTAAAAACCATGTTGGATTTAGAGTTCCAAATTCATCTATCTATATAGGAGAGAACAGAGTGAAACCTAAATATAAAAACTGCTACTGTAGACGAACGCTTCAACCTAGAAGAACAAAATTTGGTGAGCCAAGTGGGATTTTTGTAGTGATCATTACCACCAAGTATCATGAAGATCGTGTGAAAAAATATTTGCTGGTATTTGGGAAACTCATTATTTCTTAGAAGCTTGGCAACCCCTCTCAGTGAAAGTGCTTTTCCACAGTCTCTGTCTAGGGCTACTTGAAGAGGAAACAAACCATGGAGATAAAACTGAGAACTCCTTTATTTTGTCAAGTTACAAAGATCTACTACAAACCATGTTGGGTTTAGAGTTCAAAATTCATCTACCTATATAGGAGAGAACAGAGGGAAAATAAAAATATAAACTGCTACTCTAAACGAACGCTTCAAACTAGAAGAACAAAATTTGTTGAGTCAAGTGGGATTTGTGTACCGATCATTAAAACAAAGTAACATCAAGATTGGGTAAAAAAATATTTGCTGGTATTTCGGAAACTCGTTATTTCTTACAAGCTTGGCACCCACTCTCATTGAATGTGCTTTTCCACCGTCTGTGCGTAGGGCTACTTGAAGAGGAAACAAACCATTGAGACAAAACTGAGAACTCCTTTATTTTGTCAAGTTTCAAAGAGGTACTACAAACCATGTTGGAATTAGAGTTCCAAATTCATCTATCTATATAGGAGAGAAGAGAGTGAAACCTAAAAATAAAAAACAAAAAAAACTGCTACTGTAAACGAACGCTTCAACATAGAAGAAGAAAATTAGGTGAGCCAAGTGGGATTGTGGACTTGTCCTTACCACCACGTATCATCAAGATTGGGTGAAAAAATATATGCTGGTATTTCGGAAACTCGTTATTTCTTAGAAGATTGGCAACCCCTCTCAATGAAAGTGCTTTTCCACAGTCTGTGCCTCGGGCTACTTGAAAGGAAACAAACCATAGAGACAAAACTGAGAACTCCATTATTTTGTCAAGTTTCAAAGAGCTACTACAAACCATGTTGGATTTAGAGTTCCAAATTCATCTATCTATATAGGAGAGAACAGGGTGAAACCTAAATATAAAAACTGCTACTGTAGACGAACGCTTCAACCTAGAAGAACAAAATTTGGTGAGTCAAGTGGGATTTGTGTACCGATCATTACCACCAAGTATCATCAAGATTGGGTGAAAAAATATTTGTTGGTATTTCGGAAACTCGTTATTTCTTAGAAGCTTGGCAACCCCTCTCAATGAAAGTGCTTTTCCATCGTCTGTGCCTAGGGCTACTTGAAGAGGAAACAAACCATAGTGACAAAACTGAGAACTCCTTTATTTTGTCAAGTTTCAAAGAGCTACTTCAAACCATGTTGGATTTAGAGTTCCAAATTCATCTACCTATATAGGAGAGAACAGAGGGAACATAAAAATATAAACGGCTACTATAAAGGAACGCTTTACCTAGAAGAACAAAATTTGGTGAACAAAGAGGGATTTGTGTACTTGTCATTACCACCACGTATCATCAACATTGGTTGAAAAAATATTTGCTGATATTTCGAATACTCGTTATTTCTTGGAAAATTGGCAAACACTCTCAATGAAAGTGCTTTTCCACAGTCTATGCTTAGGGCTACATGAAGCGGAAACAAATCATAGAGACAAAACTGTGAACTCCATTATTTTGTCAAGTTTCAAAAAGCTATTACACACCATGTTGGATTTAGAGTTCCAAATTCATCTATCTATATAGGAGAGAACAGAGGGAATCTAAAAATATAAACTGCTACTGTAAACGAATGCTTCAACCTAGAAAAACAAAATTTGGTGAGTCAAGTGGGATTTGTGTACTTGTCATAACCACCACGGATCATCAAAATTGGGTGAAAAAATATTTGCTGGTATTTCTGAAACTCATTATTTATTAGAAGCGTGGCAAACCCACTCAATGAAAGTTCTTTTCCACAGTCTGTGCCTAGGACTACTTGAAGAGGAAACAAACCATGGAGACAAAACTGAGAACTCCTTTATTTTGTCAAGTTTCAAAGAGCTACTACAAACCATGTTGGATTTAGAGTTCCAAATTCATCTATCTATATAGGAGAGAACAGAGGGAAACCTAAATATAAAAACTGCTACTGTAGACTAACGCTTCAACATAGAGGAACAAAATTTGGTCAGGGAAGTGGGATTTGTGTACTGATGATTAACACCAAGTATCATCAACATTGGGTGAAAAAATATTTTCTGGTATTTCGGAAACTCGTTATTTCTTAGAAGTTTGGCAACCCCTCAATGAAAGTGGTTTTCCACCATCTGGGCCTATGGCTACTTGAAGAGGAAACAAACCCTAGAGACAAAACTGATAACTCCTTTATTTTATCATGTTTCAAAGTGCTACTACAAACCATGTTGGATTTAGAGTTCCAAATTCATCTATCTATATAGGAGAGAACAGAGGGAAACCTAAAAATAAAAACTGCTAGTGTAAACGAACGCTTCAACCTAGAAGAACAAAATTTGGTGAGCCAAGTGGGATTTGTGTACTTGTTATTACCAGCAAGTATCATCAATATTGGGTGAAAAAATATTTACTGGTATTTCGGAAACTCGTAATTTCTTGGAAGCTTGGCAACCCCTTTCAATGAAAGTGCTTTTCCACAGACTCGGCTTAGGGCTACTTGAAGAGAAAACAATTCAGAGACAAAACTGAGAACTCCTTTATTTTGTCAGGTTTCAAAGGGGTACTAAAAACCATGTTGGATTTAGAATTCCAAATTCATCTATCTATATAGGAGAGAACAGAGGGAAAACTAAAAATATAAACTGCTACTGGAAACGAATGCTTCAACCTAGAAGAACAAAATTTGGAGAGTCAAGTGGGATTTGTGTTCCGATCATTACCACCAAGTGTCATCAAGATTGGGTGAAAAAATATTTGCTGGTCTTTCGGAAACTCGTTATTTCTTAGAAGCTTGGCAACCCCTCTCAATGAAAGTGCTTTTCCACAGTCTGTGCCTAAATCTAGTTGAAGAGGAAACAAACCATAGAGACAAAGCTGAGAACTCCTTCATTTTGTCAAGTTTCAAAAAGCTACAACAATCCATGTTGGATTTAGAGTTCCAAATTCATCTATCTATATAGTAGAGAACAGAGTGAAACCTAAAAATAAAAACTACTACTGTAAAAGAACGCTTCAACCTAGAAGAACAAAATTTGGTGAGCCAAGTGGGAATTGAGGACTTGTCGTTACCACCACGTATCATCAAGATTGGATGAAAAAATATTTGCTGGTATTTCGGAAACTCGTAATTTCTTGGAAGCTTAGCAACCCCTGCCAATGAAAGTGCTTTTCCAGAGTCTGTCTTAGGGCTACTTGAAGCGGAAACAAATCATAAACACAAAACTGAGAACTCCTTTATTTTGTCAAGTTTCAAAGAGCTACTACAAATCATGTTGGTTTTAGAGTTCCAAATTCATCTATGTATACAGGAGAGAACAGAGTGAAACCTAAATATAAAAACTGCTCCTGTAGATGAACGCTTCAACCTAGAAGAACAAAATTTGGTGAGGCAAGTGGGATTTGTGTACTGATAATTACCACCAAGTATCATCAACATTGGGGGAAAAAATATTTGCTGGTATTTCGGAAACTCGTTATTTCTTAGAAGCTTGGCAACCCCTCTCAATGATAGTGCTTTTCCACCATCTGTGCCTAGGGATACTTGAAGAGGAAACAAACCATAGAGACAAAACTGAGAACTCCTTTATTTTGTCAAGTTTCAAAGAGCTACTACAAACCATGTTGGATTCAGAGATCGAAAATTCATCTATCTATGTAGGAAAGAACAGATTGAAACCTAAATATAAAAACTGCTATTGTAAATGAAGGCTTCAAACTAGAAGAACAAAATTTGGTGAGCCAAGTGGGATTTGTGTACTGATCATTATCACCAAGAATCATCAAGATTGAGTGAAAAAATATATGCTGGGATTTCGGAAACTCTTTATTTCTCAGAAGCTTGGCAACCCCTCTCAATGAAAATGCTTTTCCACAGTGTGTGCCTAAGGCTACTTGAAGAGGAAACAAACCATAGAGACAAAACTGAGAACTCCTTTATTTTGTCAAGTTTCAAAGAGCTACTACAAACCATGTTGGAGTTAGATTTCCAAATTCATCTATCTATATAGGACAGAACAGAGTGAAACCTAAAAATAAAAACTGCTACTGTAAACGAACGCTTCAACCTAGAAAAAGAAAATTAGGTGAGCCAAGGTGGATTTGTGGACTTGTCATTACCACCACGTATCATCAAGATTGGGTGAAAAAATATTTGCTGCTATTTCGGAAACTTGTTATTTCTTAGAAGCTTGGCAACCCCTCTTAATGAAAGTGCTTTTCCACAGTCTGTGACTAGGGCTACATTAAGAGGAAACAAACCATAGAGACAGAACTGAGAACTCCTTTATATTGTCAAGTTTAAAAGAGCTACTAGAAACTATGTTGGATTTAGAGTACCAAATTCATCTATCTATATAGGAGAGAACTGAGTGAAACCTATAAATAAAAACGGCTACTGTAAACGCACGCTTCAAACCTAGAAAAACAAAATTTGGTGAGCCAAGTGGGATTTGTGTAGTGATCATTACCACCAAGTATCATGAAGATTGGGTGAAAAAAAATTTGCTGGTATTTCAGAAACTGGTTGTTTCTTAGAAGCTTGGCAACCCCTCTCAGTGAAAGTGCTTTTCAACAGTCTCTGCCTAGGGCTACTTTAAGAGGAAACAAACCATAGAGACAAAACTGAGAACTCCTTTATTTTGTCAGGTTACAAAAATCTACTACAAACCATGTTGGATTTAGAGTTCCAAATTCATCTACCTATATAGGAGAGAACAGAGGCAACCTAAATATATAAACTGCTACTCTAAACGAACGCTTCAACCTAAAGAACAAAATTTGTTGAGTCAAGTGGGATTTGTGTACCGATCATTAACACCAAGTATCATCAAGATTGGGTGAAAAAATATTTGCTGGTATTTCGAATACTCGTTATTTCTTAGAAGCTTGGCAACCCCTCTCAATGAAAGTGCTTTTCCACCGTCTCTGCTTAGGGCTACATGAACCGAAACAAATCATATACACAAAACTGAGAACTCCTTTATTTTGTCAATTTTCAAAGAGCTACTACACACCATGTTGGATTTAGAGTTCCAAATTTATCTATCTATATAGGAGAGAACAGAGTGAAACCTAAAAATAAAACTGCTACTGTAATAGAACGCTTCAACCTCGAAGAACAAAATTTGGTGAGCCAAGTGGGATCTGTGTACTTGTCATTACCACCACGTATCAAAAACATTGGGTGAAAAAATATTTGCTGGAATTTCGGAAACTCGTAATTTCTTCGAAGCTTGGCAACCCCTTTCAATGAAAGTGCTTTTCCACAGTCTCTGCTTAGGGCTATAGGAAGCGGAAACAAATCATATAGACAAAACTGAGAACTCCTTTATTTTGTCAAGTTCTAAGAGCTATTACACACCATGTTGGTTTTAGTGTTCCAAATTCAACTATCTATATATTAGAGAACAGAGGGAACCTAAAAATATAAACTGCTAGTGTAAACAAACGCTTCAACTAGAAGAACAAAATTTGGTGAGTCAAGTGGGATTTGTGTACCGATCATTACCACCAAGTATCATCAAGATTGGGTGAAAAAATATTTGCTGGTATTTCGGAAACTCGTTATTTTTTAGAAGCTTGGCAACCCCTCTCAATGAAAGTGCTTTTCCGCAGTCTGTGCCTAGGGCTACTTGAAGAGGAATCAAACCATAGAGACAAAACTGAGAACTCCTTTATTTTGTCAAGTTTCAAAGAGCTACTACAAACCATGTTGGATTTAGAGTTCCAAATTCATCTATCTATATAAGAGAGAACAGAGTGAAACCTAAAAATAAAAGCTGCTACTGTAAACGAACGCTTCAACCTAGAAGAACAAAATTTGGTGAGCCAAGTGTGAATGTGGACTTGTCATTACCACCACGTATCATCAAGATTGGGTGAAAAAATATTTGCTGCTATTTCGGAAACTCGTTATTTCTTAGAAGCTTGGCAACCCCTCTCAATGAAAGTGCTTCTCCACCATCTGTGCCTAGGGCTACTTGAAGAGGAAACAAACCATAGAGACAAAACTGAGAACTCCTTTATTTTGTCAAGTTACAAAGATCTACTACAAACCATGTTGGATTTAGAGTTCCAAATTCATCTACCTATATAGGAGAGAACAGAGGGAACCTAAAAATATAAATGCTGCTGTAAACGAACGCTTCAACCTAGAAGAACAAAATTTAGTGAGTCAAGTGGGATTTGTGTTCCGATCATTACCACCAAGTATCATCAAGATTGGGTGAAAAAATATTTGTTGGTATTTCGGAAACTCGTTATTTGTTAGAAGCTTGACAACCTCTCTCAATGAAAGTGCTTTTCCACAGTCTGTGCCTAGGGCTATTGAACAGGAAACAAACCATAGAGACAAAACTGAGAACTCCTTTATTTTGTCAAGTTTCAAAGAGCTACTACAAACCATGTTGGATTTAGAGATACAGATTCATCTATCTATGTAGGAGAGAACAGAGTGAAACCTAAAAATAAAAACTGCTACTGCAAACGAAAGCTTCAACCTAGAAGAAGTAAACTTGGTGAGCCAAGTGGGATTTGTGTACTGATCATTACCACCACGTATCATCATGTTTGGGAGAAAAAATATTTGCTGGTATTTCGGAAACTCGCTATTTCTTAGAAGTTTGGCAACCACTCTCAATGAAAGTGCTTTTCCAGAGTCTCTCTTAGGTCACTTGAAGCGGAAACAAATCATAAAGACAAAACTGAGAACTCCTTTATTTTTTCAAGTTTCAAAGAGCTACTACAAACCATGTTGGATTTAGAGTTCCAAATTCATCTATCTATATAGGAGAGAAGAGAGTGAAACCTAAGAATAAAAATAAAAACTGCTACTGCAAACGACCGCTTCAACCTAGAAGAAGTAAACTTGGTGAGCCAAGTGGGATTTGTGTACTGATCATTACCACCAAGTATCATCAAGATTGGGTGAAAAAATATTTGCTGGTATTTCGAAAACTCGTTATTTCTTAGAAGCTTGGCAACCCCTCTCAATGAAAGTGCTTTTCCACCGTCTGTGCCTAGGGCTACTTGAAGAGGAAACAAAGCATAGAAACAAAACTCAGAACTCTTTTATATTGTCAAGTTTCAACGAGCTACTACAAACCATGTTGGAATTAGAGTTCCAAATTCATCTACCTATATAGGAGAGAACAGAGGGAACATAAAAATATAAACGGCTACTGTAAACGAACGCTTCAACCTAGAAGAACAGAATTTGGTGAGTCAAGTGGGATTTGTGCACCGATCATTACCACCAAGTATCATCAAGATTGGGTGAAAAAAAATTTTTTGGTATTTCGGAAACTCTTTATTTCTCAGAAGCTTGGCAACCCCTCTCAATGAAAGTGGTTTTCTACAGTCTGTGCCTTGAACTACTTGAAGAGGAAACAAACCATAGAGACAAAACTGAGAACTCCTTTATTTTGTCAAGTTTCAACGAGCTACTACAAACCATGTTGGATTTAGAGATCCAAATTCATCTATCTATGTAGGAAGAACAGAGTGAAACCTAAAAATAAAAACTGCTACTGTAAACGAACGCTTCTACCTAGAAGAAGTAAACTTGGTGAGCCAAGTGGGATTTGTGTACTGATCATTACCACCAAGTATCATCAAGATTGGGTGAAAAAATATTTGCTGGTATTTGGGAAACTCGCTATTTCTTAGAAGCTTGGCAACCAGTCTCAATGAAAGTGCTTTTCCAGAGTCTCTCTTAGGCCACTTGAAGTAGAAACAAATCATGAAGACAAAACTGAGAACTCCTTTATTTTGTCAAGTTTCAAAGAGCTACTACAAACCCTGTTCGATTTAGAGTTCCAAATTCATCTATCTATGTAGGAAGAACAGAGTGAAACCTAAAAATAAAAACTGCTACTGTAAACGAACGCTTCTACCTAGAAGAAGTAAATTTGGTGAGCCAAGTGGGATTTGTGTACTGATCATTACCACCAAGTATCATCAAGATTGGGTGAAAAAATATTTGCTGGTATTTCGGAAACTCGTTATTTCTTAGAAGCTTGGCAACCCCTCTCAGTGAAAGTGCTTTACCACAGTCTCTGCTTAGGGCTACATGAAGCGGAAACAAATCATAGAGACAAAACTTTGAATTCCTTTATTTTGTCAAGTTTCAAAAAGCTTTTACACACCATTTTGGATTCAGAGTTCCAAAATCATCTATCTATATGGAGAGAACAGAGTGAAACCTAAAAATAAAAACTGCTACTGTAAACGAACGCTTCAAACTAGAAGAAGTAAATTTGGTGAGCCAAGATTGATTTGTGTACTTGTTATTTCCAGCACGTATCATCAACATTGGGTGAAAAAATATTTGTTGGTATTTCGGAAACTCGTTATATCTTGGAAGCTGAGAACTGCTTTCAATGAAAGTGCTTTTCCACAGTCTCTGTTTAGGGCTACATGAAGCGGAAACAAATCATAGAGACAAAACTGAGAACTCCTTTATTTTCTCAAGTTTCAAAGAGCTACTACACACCACGTTGGATTTAGAGTTCCAAATTCATCTACCTATATAGTAGAGAACAGAGTGAAACCTAAAAATAAAAACAGCTACTGTAAACGAACGCTTCAACCTAGAAGAACAAAATTTGGTGAGCCAAGTGGGATTTGTGTACTGATCATTACCACCAAGTATCATCAAGATTGGGTGAAAAAATATTTGCTGGTATTTCGGAAACTTGCTATTTCTGAGAAGCTTGGCAACCCCTCTCAATTAAAATGTTTTTCCAGAGTCTCTCTTAGGCCACTTGAAGCGGAAACAAATCATAAAGACAAAACTGAGAACTCCTTTATTTTGTCAAGTTTCAAAGCTACTACAAACCATGTTGGATTTGGAGTTCCAAATTCATCTATCTATATAGGAGAGAACAGAGTGAAACCTAAGAGTAAAAACTGCTACTGTAAACGAACGCTTCTACCTAGAAGAACAAAATTTGGTGAGGCAAGTGGGATTTGTGTACTGATCATTACCAACAAGTATCATCAACATTGGGTGAAAAAATATTTGCTGGTATTTTGGAACCTCGTTATTTCTTAGAAGCTTGGCAACCCCTCTCAATGAAAATGCTTTTCCACCGTCTGTTCCTAGGGCTACTTGAAGAAGAAACAAACCATAGAAACAAAACTCAGAACTCTTTTATATTGTCAAGTTTCAACGAGCTACTACAAACCATGTTGGAATTAGAGTTCCAAATTCATCTACCTATATAGGAGAGAACAGAGGGAACATAAAAATATAAACGGATACTGAAAACGAACGCTTCAACCTAGAAGAACAGAATTTGGTGAGTCATGTGGGATTTGTGTACCGATCATTACCACCAAGTATCATCAAGATTGGTTGAAAAAATATTTTTTGGTATTTCGGAAACTCTTTATTTCTTAGAAGCTTGGCAACCCCTCTCAATGAAAGTGGTTTTCTACAGTCTGTGCCTTGAACTACTTGAAGAGGAAACAAACCATAGAGACAAAACTGAGAACTCCTTTATTTTCTCAAGTTTCAAAGAGCTACTACACACCACGTTGGATTTAGAGTTCCAAATTCATCTACCTATATAGTAGAGAACAGAGTGAAACCTAAAAATAAAAACAGCTACTGTAAACGAACGCTTCAACCTAGAAGAACAAAATTTGGTGAGCCAAGTGGGATTTGTGTACTGATCATTACCACCAAGTATCATCAAGATTGGGTGAAAAAATATTTGATGGTATTTCGGAAACTTGCTATTTCTTAGAAGCATGGCAACCCCTCTCAATGAAAGTGCTTTTCCACCGTCTGTGCCTAGGGCTACTTGATGAGGAAACAAACCATAGAAACAAAACTCAGAACTCTTTTATATTGTCAAGTTTCAACGAGCTACTACAAACCATGTTGGAATTAGAGTTCCAAATTCATCTACCTATATAGGAGAAAACAGAGGGAACATAAAAATATAAACGGCTACTGTAAACGAACGCTTCAACCTAGAAGAACAGAGTTTGGTGAGTCAAGTGGGATTTGTGCACCCATCATTACCACCAAGTATCATCAAGATTGGGTGAAAAAATATTTTTTGGTATTTCGGATACTCTTTATTTCTTAGAAGCTTGGCAACCCCTCTCAATGAAAGTGGTTTTCTACAGTCTGTGCCTTGAACTACTTGAAGAGGAAACAAACCATAGAGACAAAACTGAGAAGTCCTTTATTTTGACAAGTTTCAACGAGCTACTACAAACCATGTTGGATTTAGAGATCCAAATTCATCTATCTATGTAGGAAGAACAGAGTGAAACCTAAAAATAAAAACTGCTACTGTAAACGAACGCTTCTACCTAGAAGAAGTAAACTTGGTGAGCCAAGTGGGATTTGTGTACTGATCATTACCACCAAGTATCATCAAGATTGGGTGAAAAAATTTTGCTGGTATTTGGGAAACTCGCTATTTCTTAGAAGCTTGGCAACCAGCCTCAATGACAGTGCTTTTCCAGAGTCTCTCTTAGGCCACTTGAAGTAGAAACAAATCATGAAGACAAAACTGAGAACTTCTTTATTTTGTCAAGTTTCAAAGAGCTACTACAAACCCTGTTCGATTTAGAGTTCCAAATTCATCTATCTATGTAGGAAGAACAGAGTGAAACCTAAAAATAAAAACTGCTACTGTAAACGAACGCTTCTACCTAGAAGAAGTAAATTTGGTGAGCCAAGTGGGATTTGTGTACTGATCATTACCACCAAGTATCATCAAGATTGGGTGAAAAAATATTTGCTGGTATTTCGGAAACTCGTTATTTCTTAGAAGCTTGGCAACCCCTCTCAGTGAAAGTGCTTTACCACAGTCTCTGCTTAGGGCTACATGAAGCGGAAACAAATCATAGAGACAAAACTGAGAACACCTTTATTTTGTCAAGTTTCAAAAAGCTTTTACACACCATTTTGGATTTAGAGTTCCAAAATCATCTATCTATATGGAGAGAACAGAGTAAAACCTAAAAATAAAAACTGCTACTGTAAACGAACGCTTCAAACTAGAAGAAGTAAATTTGGTGAGCCAAGTTTGATTTGTGTACTTGTTATTACCAGCACGTATCATCAACATTGGTGAAAAAATATTTGCTGGTATTTCAGAAACTCGTTATATCTTGGAAGCTGGGAACCGCTTTCAATGAAAGTGCTTTTCCACAGTCTCTGTTTAGGGCTACATGAAGCGGAAACAAATCATAGAGACAAAACTGAGAACTCCTTTATTTTCTCAAGTTTCAAAGAGCTACTACACACCACGTTGGATTTAGAGTTCCAAATTCATCTACCTATATAGTAGAGAACAGAGTGAAACCTAAAAATAAAAACAGCTACTGTAAACGAACGCTTCAACCTAGAAGAACAAAATTTGGTGAGCCAAGTGGGATTTGTGTACTGATCATTACCACCAAGTATCATCAAGATTGGGTGAAAAATTATTTGCTGGTATTCTGAACTCCTTATTTCTTAGAAGCTTGGCAACCCCTCTCAATTAAAGTGCTTTTCCACAGTCTGTGCCTAGGACTACTTGAAGAGGAAACAAACCATAGAGACAAAACTGAGAACTCCTTTATTTTGTCAAGTTTCAAAGAGCTAATACAAACCATGTTGGATTTAGAATTTCAAATTCATGTATCTATATAGCAGAGAACAGAGTGAAACCTAAAAATATAAACAGCTACTGTAAACGAACGCTTCAACCTAGAAGAACAAAATTTGGTGAGCCAAGTGGGATTTGTGTACTGATCATTACCACCAAGTATCATCAAGATTGGGTGAAAAAATATTTGATGCTATTTCGGAAACTCGTTATTTCTTAGAAGCTTCTCAACCCCTCTCAATGAAAGTGCTTTTCCACAGTCTGTGCCTAGGGCTCTTGAACAGGAAAAAACCATAGAGACAAAACTGAGAACTCCTTTATTTTCTCAAGTTTCAAAGAGCTACTACAAACCATGTTGGATTTAGAGATCCAAATTATCTATCTATGTAGGAGAGAAAAGAGTGAAACCTAAAAATAAAAACTGCTACTGCAAACGACCGCTTCAACCTAGAAGAAGTCAACTTGGTGAGCCAAGTGGGATTTGTGTACTGATCATTACCACCAAGTATCATCAAGATTGGGTGAAAAAATATTTGCTGGTATTTCGGAAACTTGCTATTTCTTAGAAGCCTGGCAACCCCTCTCAATGAAAATGCTTTTCCAGAGTCTCTCTTAGGCCACTTGAAGCGGAAACAAATCATAAAGACAAAACTGAGAACTCCTTTATTTTGTCAAGTTTCAAAGAGCTACTACAAACCATGTTGGATTTGGAGTTCCAAATTCATCTATCTATATAGGAGAGAACAGAGTGAAACCTAAGAGTAAAAACTGCTACTGTAAACGAACGCTTCTACCTAGAAGAACAAAATTTGGTGATGCAAGTGGGATTTGTGTACTGATCAGTACCACCAAGTATCATCAACATTGGGTGAAAAAATATTTGCTGGTATTTTGGAACCTCGTTATTTCTTAGAAGCTTGGCAACCCCTCTCAATGAAAATGCTTTTCTACCGTCTATTCCTAGGGCTACTTGAAGAGGAAACAAACCATAGAAACAAAACTCAGAACTCTTTTATATTGTCAAGTTTCAACGAGCTACTACAAACCATGTTGGAATTAGAGTTCCAAATTCATCTACCTATATAGGAGAGAACAGAGGGAACATAAAAATATAAACGGCTACTGAAAACGAACGCTTCAACCTAGAAGAACAGAATTTGGTGAGTCAAGTGGGATTTGTGTACCGATCATTACCACCAAGTATCATCAAGATTGGTTGAAAAAATATTTTTTGGTATTTCAGAATCTTTATTTCTTAGAAGCTTGGCAACCCCTCTCAATGAAAGTGGTTTTCTACAGTCTGTGCCTTGAACTACTTGAAGAGGAAACAAACCATAGAGACAAAACTGAGAACTCCTTTATTTTTTCAAGTTTCAACGAGCTACTACAAACCATGTTGGATTTAGAGATCCAAATTCATCTATCTATGTAGGAGAGAACAGAGTGAAACCTAAAAATAAAAACTGCTACTGCAAACGAACGCTTCAACCTAGAAGAAGTAAACTTGGTGAGCCAAGTGGGATTTGTGTACTGATCATTACCACCAAGTATCATCAAGATTGGGTGAAAAAATATTTGCTGGTATTTCGGAAACTCGCTATTTCTTAGAAGCTTGGCAACCAGTCTCAATGAAAATGCTTTTCCAGAGTCTCTCTTAGGCCACTTGAAGCGGAAACAAATCATAAAGACAAAACTGAGAACTCCTTTATTTTGTCAAGTTTCAAAGAGCTACTACAAACCATGTTCGATTTAGAGTTCCAAATTCATCTATCTATGTAGGAAGAACAGAGTGAAACCTAAAAATAAAAACTGCTACTGTAAACGAAAACTTCTACCTAGAAGAAGTAAATTTGGTGAGCCAAGTGGGATTTGTGTACTGATCATTACCACCAAGTATCATCAAGATTGGGTGAAAAAATATTTGCTGGTATTTCGGAAACTCGTTATTTCTTAGAAGCTTGGCAACCCCTGTCAGTGAAAGTGCTTTACCACAGTCTCTGCTTAGGGCTACATGAAGCGGAAACAAATCATAGAGACAAAACTTTGAACTCCTTTATTTTGTCAAGTTTCAAAAAGCTTTTACACACCATGTTGGATTTAGAGTTCCAAAATCATCTATCTATATGGAGAGAACTGAGTGAAACCGAAAAATAAAAACTGCTACTGTAAACGAACGCTTCAAACTAGAAGAAGTAAATTTGGTGAGCCAAGTTTGATTTGTGTACTTGTTATTACCAGCACGTATCATCAACATTGGGTGAAAAAATATTTGTTGGTATTTCGGAAACTCGTTATATCTTGGAAGCTGGGAACCGCTTTCAATGAAAGTGCTTTTCCACAGTCTCTGTTTAGGGCTACATGAAGCGGAAACAAATCATAGAGTCAAAACTAAGAACTCCTTTATTTTCTCAAGTTTCAAAGAGCTACTACACACCACGTTGGATTTAGAGTTCCAAATTCATCTACCTATATAGTAGAGAACAGAGTGAAAACTAAAAATAAAAACATCTACTGTAAACGAACGCTTCAACCTAGAAGAACAAAATTTGGTGAGCCAAGTGGGATTTTTGTACTGATCATTACCACCAAGTATCATCAAGATTGGGTGAAAAATTATTTGCTGGTATTCTGAAACCCTTATTTCTTAGAAGCTTGGCAACCCCTCTCAATGAAAGTGCTTTTCCACAGTCTGTGCCTAGGACTACTTGAAGAGGAAACAAACCATAGAGACAAAACTGAGAACACCTTTATTTTGTCAAGTTTCAAAGAGCTACTACAAACCATGTTGGATTTAGAATTTCAAATTCATGTATCTATATAGGAGAGAACAGAGTGAAACCTCAAAATAAAACTGCTACTGTAAACGAACGCTTCAACCTAGAAGAACAAAATTTGGTGAGCCAAGTGGGATTTGTGTACTGATCATTACCACCAGGTATCATGAAGGTTGGGTGAAAAAATATTTGCTGGTATTTCAGAAACTCGTTATTTCTTAGAAGATTGGCAACTCCTCTCAATGAAACTGCCTTTCCACAGTCTGTGCCTAGGGCTACTTGAAGAGGAAACAAACCATAGAAACAAAACTCAGAACTCTTTTATATTGTCAAGTTTCAACGAGCTACTACAAACCATGTTGGAATTAGAGTTCCAAATTCATCTACCTATATAGGAGAGAACAGAGGGAAAATAAAAATATAAACGGATACTGTAAACGAACGCTTCAACCTAGAAGAACAGAATTTGGTGATTCAAGTGGGATTTGTGCACCGATCATTACCACCAAGTATCATCAAGATTGGTTGAACAAATATTTTTTGGTATTTCGGAAACTCTTTATTTCTTAGAAGCTTGGCAACCCCTCTCAATGAAAGTGGTTTTCTACAGTCTGTGCCTTGAACTACTTGAAGAGGAAACAAACCATAGAGACAAAACTGAGAACTCCTTTATTTTGTCAATTTTCAACGAGCTACTACAAACCATGTTGGATTTAGAGATCCAAATTCATCTATCTATGTAGGAAGAACAGAGTGAAACCTAAAAATAAAAACTGCTACTGTAAACGAACGCTTCTACCTAGAAGAAGTAAACATGGTGAGCCAAGTGGGATTTGTGTACTGATCATTACCACCAAGTATCATCAAGATTGGGTGAAAAATTATTTGCTGGTATTCTGAACTCGTTATTTCTTAGAAGCTTGGCAACCCCTCTCAATGAAAGTGCTTTTCCACAGTCTGTGCCTAGGACTACTTGAAGAGGAAACAAACCATAGAGACAAAACTGAGAACTCTTTTATTTTGTCAAGTTTCAAAGAGCTACTACAAACCATGTTGGATTTAGAATTTCAAATTCATGTATCTATATAGGAGAGAACAGAGTGAAACCTCAAAATAAAAACTGCTACTGTAAACGAACGCTTCAACCTAGAAGAACAAAATTTGGTGAGCCAAGTGGGAATGTGGACTTGTCATTACCACCACGTATCATCAAAATTGGGTGAAAAAATATTTGCTGGTATTTCGGAAACTCGTTATTTCCTAGAAGCTTGGCAACCCCTCTCAATGAAAGTGCTTTTCCACAGTCTGTGCCTAGGGCTACTTGAAGAGGAAACAAACCATAGAGACAAAACTGAGAACTACTTTATTTTGTCAAGTTTCAAAGAGCTACTACAAACCATGTTGGATTTAGAATTTCAAATTCGTGTATCTATATAGGAGAGAACAGAGTGAAATCTCAAAATAAAAACTGCTACTGTAAACGAACGCTTTAACCTAGAAGAACAAAATTTGGTGAGCCAAGTGGGATTTGTGTACTGATCATTACCACCAAGTATCATCAAGATTGGGTGAAAAAATATTTGATGCTATTTCGGAAACTCGTTATTTCTTAGAAGCTTGGCAACCCCTCTCAATGAAAGTGCTTTTCCACAGTCAGTGCCTAGGGCTCTTGAACAGGAAAAAACTATAGAGACAAAACTGAGAACTCCTTTATTTTGTCAAGTTTCAAAGAGCTACTACAAACCATGTTGGATTTAGAGATCCAAATTCATCTATCTATGTAGGAGAGAACAGAGTGAAACCTAAAAATAAAAACTGCTACTGCAAACGACCGCTTCAACCTAGAAGAAGTAAACTTGGTGAGCCAAGTGGGATTTCTGTACTGATCATTACCACCAAGTATCATCAAGATTGGGTGAAAAAATATTTGCTGGTATTTCGGAAACTTGCTATTTCTTAGAAGCTTGGCAACCCCTCTCAATGAAAGTGCTTTTCCAGAGTCTCTCTTAGGCCACTTGAAGCGGAAACAAATCATAAAGACAAAACTGAGAATTCCTTTATTTTGTCAAGTTTCAAAGAGCTACTACAAACCATGTTGGATTTAGAGTTCCAAATTCATCTATCTATATAGGAGAGAACAGAGTGAAACCTAAGAGTAAAAACTGCTACTGTAAACGAACGCTTCTACCTAGAAGAACAAAATTTGGTGAGGCAAGTGGGATTTGTGTACTGATCATTACCACCAAGTATCATCAACATTGTGTGAAAAAATATTTGCTGGTATTTTGGAACCTCGTTATTTCTTAGAAGCTTGGCAACCCCTCTCAATGAAAATGCTTTTCCACCGTCTGTTCCTAGGGCTACTTGAAGAGGAAACAAACCATAGAAACAAAACTCAGAACTCGTTTATATTGTCAAGTTTCAACGAGCTACTACAAACCATGTTGGAATTAGAGTTCCAAATTCATCTACCTATATAGGAGAGAACAGAGGGAACATAAAAATATAAACGCCTCTGATAACGAACGCTTCAACCCAGAAGTACAGAATTTGGTGAGTCAAGTGGGATTTGTGTACCGATCATTACCACCAAGTATCATCAAGATTGGTTGAAAAAATATTTTTTGGTATTTCGGAAACTCTTTATTTCTTAGAAGCTCGGCAACCCCTCTCAATCAAAGTGGTTTTCTACAGTCTGTGACTTGAACTACTTGAAGAGGAAACAAACCATAGAGACAAAACTGAGAACTCCTTTATTTTTTCAAGTTTCAACGAGCTACTACAAACCATGTTGGATTTAGAGATCCACATTCATCTATTTATGTAGGAGAGAACAGAGTGAAACCTAAAAATAAAAACTGCTACTGTAAACGAACGCTTCAACCTAGAAGAAGAAAATTTGGTGAGCAAAGTGGTATTTGTGTACTGATCATTACCACCAAGTATCATGAAGATTGGGTGAAAAAATATTTGCTGCTATTTCGGAAACTCGTTATTTCTTAGAAGCTTGGCAACCCCTCTCAATGAAAGTGCTTTTCCACACTCTGTGCCTAGGGCTACTTGAAGAGGAAACAAACCATAAATACAAAACTGAGAACTCCTTTATTTTGTCAAGTTTCAAAGAGCTACTACAAACCATGTTGGATTTAGAGTTCCAAATTCATCTATCTATATTGGAGAGAACATAGAGAAACCTAAAAAAAAAACAGCTACTGTAAACGAACGCTTCAACCTAGAAGAACCAAATTTGGTTAGCCAAGTGGGATTTGTGTACTGATCATTACCACCAAGTATTATCAAGATTGGATGAAACAATATTTGCTGGTATATCTGAAACTCGTTATTTCTTTGAAGCTTGGCAACCCCTCTTAATGAAAGTGCTTTTCCACAGTCTGCGCCTAGGACTACTTGAAGAGGAAACAAACCATAGAGACAAAACGGAGAACTCCTTTACTTTGTCAAGTTTCAAAGAGCTACTACAAACCATGTTGGATTTACAATTCCAAATTCATGTATCTATATAGGAGAGAACAGAGTGAAACCTAAAAATAAAAACTGCTACTGTAAACGAACGCTTCAACCTAGAAGAACAAAATTTGGTGAGCCACGTGGGATTTGTGTACTGATTATTACCACCAAGAGTCATCAACATTGGGTGAAAAAATATTTGCTGGTATTTCTGAAACTCGTTATTTCTTAGAAGCTTGGCAACCCCTCTCAATGAAAGTGCTTTTCCACAGTCTGTGCCTAGGGCTATTGAAGAGGAAACAAACCATAGAGACAAAACTGAGAACTCCTTTATTTTGTCAAGTTTCAAAGAGCTACTAAACACCATGTTGGATTTAGATTTCCAAATTCACCTATCTATATAGGAGAGAACAGAGGGAAACTTAAAATAAATCTGCTACTGTAAACGAACGCTTCAACTTAGAAGAACAAAATTTGGTGAGCCAAGTGGGATTTGTGTACTTGTCATTACCACCACGTATCATCAACATTGGGTGAAAAAATATTTGCTGGTATTTCGAATACTCGTTATTTCTTAGAAGCTTGGCAACCCCTCTCAATGAAAGTGCTTTTCCACAGTCTCTGCTTAGGGCTACATGAAGCGGAAACAAATCATAGAGACAAAACTGAGAACTCCTTTATTTTGCCACGTTTCATAAAGCGATTACACACCATGTTGGATTTAGAGTTCCAAATTCTTCTATCTATATAGGAAAGAACAGAGTAAAAACAAAATAAAAACTGCTACTGTAAACAAACGCTTCAACCTAGAAGAAGTAAATTTGGTGAGCCAAGTGGGATTTGTGTACTGATCATTAGCACCACGTATCATCAAGATTGGGTGAAAAAATATTTACTGGTATTTCTGAAACTCTTTATTTCTCAGAAGGTTGGCAACCCCTCTCAATGAAAGTGCTTTTCCACAGACTGTGCCTAAGGCTATTTGAAGAGGAAACAAACGATAGAGACAAATCTGAGAACTCCTTTATTTTGTCACGTTTCAAAGAGCTACCTCAAACCATGTTGGATTTAGAGTTCCAAATTCATCTATCTATATAGGAGAGAACAGAGTGAAACTTAAAATAAAAACTGATACTGTAAATGAACGCTTCAACTTAAAAGAACAAAATTTGGTGAGCCACGTGGGATTTGTGTACTTGTCATTACCACCACGTATCATCAACATTGGGTGAAAAAATATTTCCTGGTATTTCGGAAACTCGTAATTTCTTGGAATCTGGGAACCCCTTACAATGAAAGTGCTTTTCCACAGTCTCTGTATAGGGCTACATGAAGCGGAAACAACTCATAGAGACAAAACTGTGAACTCGTTTATTTTGTCAAGTTTCAAAGAGCTATTACACACCATGTTGGATTTAGAGTGTCAAATTCATCTACCTATATAGGAGAGAACAGAGGAACTTAAAATATAAACTGGACTGTAAACGAACGCTTCTACCTAGAAGAACAAAATTTGGTGAGCCAAGTGGGATTTGTGTGCGGATCATTACCACCAAGTATCATCAAGATTGGGTGAAAAAATATTTGTTGGTATTTCGGAAACTCGTTATTTCTTAGAAGCTTGGCAACCCGCTCTCAATGAAAGTGCTTTTCCACAGTCTGTGCCTAGGGCTACTTGAAGAGGAAACAAACCATAGTGACAAAACTGAGAACTCCTTTATTTTGTCAAGTATCAAAGAGCTACTACAAACCATGTTGGATTTAGAGATACAAATTCATCTATTTATGTAGGAGAGAACAGAGTGAAACCTAAAAATAAAAACTGCTATCGTAAACGAACGCTTCAACCTAGAAGAAGAAAATTTGGTGAGCAAAGTGGTATTTGTGTACTGGTCATTACCACCAAGTATCATCAAGATTGGGTGAAAAAATATTTGCTGCTATTTCTGAAACTCGTTATTTCTTAGAAGCTTGGCAACCCCTCTCAATGAAAGTGCTTTTCCACACTCTGTGCCTAGGACTACTTGAAGAGGAAACAAACCATAAAGACAAAACTGAGAACTCCTTTATTTTGTCAAGTTTCAAAGAGCTACTACAAACCATGTTGGATTTAGAGTTCCAAATTCATCTATCTATATAGGAGAGAACAAAGTGAAACTTAAAAATAAAAACTGCTATTGTAAACGAACGCTTCAATTTAAAAAAACAAAATTTGGTGAGCCACGTGGGATTTGTGTACTTGTTATTACCACCACGTATCATCAACATTGGGTGGAAAAAATATTTCCTGGTATTTCAGAAACTCGTAATTTCTTGGAAGCTGGGAACCCCTTTCAATGAAAGTGCTTTTCCACAGTCTCTGTTTAGGGCTACATGAAGCGGAAACAAATCATAGAGACAAAACTGAGAACTCCTTTATTTTGTCAAGTATCAAAGAGCTACTACAAACCATGTTGGATTTAGAGTTCCAAATTCATCTATCTATACTGGAGAGAACAGAGAGAAACCTAAAAATAAAAACAGCTACTGTAAACAAACGCTTCAACCTAGAAGAATAAAATTTGTTGAGCCAAGTGGGATTTGTGTACTGATCATTACCACCAAGTATCATCAAGATTGGGTGAAAAAATATTTTCTGGTATTTCGGAAACTCGTTATTTCTTAGAAGCTTGGCAACCCCTCTCAATGAAAGTGCTTTTCCACACTCTGTGCCTAGGACTACTTGAAGAGCAAACAAACCATAAAGACAAAACTGAGAACTCCTTTATTTTGTCAAGTTTCAAAGAGCTACTACAAACCATGTTGGATTTAGAGTTCCAAATTCATCTATCTATATAGGAGAGAACAAAGTGAAACTTAAAAATAAAAACTGCTATTGTAAACGAACGCTTCGATTTAAAAAAACAAAATTTGGTGAGCCACGTGGGATTTGTGTACTTGTTATTACCACCACGTATCATCAACATTGGGTGGAAAAAATATTTCCTGGTATTTCAGAAACTCGTAATTTCTTGGAAGCTGGGAACCCCTTTCAATGAAAGTGCTTTTCCACAGTCTCTGTTTAGGGCTACATGAAGCGGAAACAAATCATAGAGACAAAACTGAGAACTCCTTTATTTTGTCAAGTATCAAAGAGCTACTACAAACCATGTTGGATTTAGAGTTCCAAATTCATCTATCTATACTGGAGAGAACAGAGAGAAACCTAAAAATAAAAACAGCTACTGTAAACAAACGCTTCAACCTAGAAGAATAAAATTTGTTGAGCCAAGTGGGATTTGTGTACTGATCGTTACCACCAAGTATCATCAAGATTGGGTGAAAAAATATTTGCTGGTATTTCGGAAACTCGTTATTTCTTAGAAGCTTGGCAACCCCTCTCAATGAAAGTGCTTTCCAAAGTCTGTGCCTAGGGCTACTTGAAGAGGAAACGAACCAGAAAGACAAAACTGAGAACTCCTTTATTTTGTCAAGTTTCAAAGAGCTACTACGAACCATGTTGGATTTATAGTTAAAAATTCATCTATCTATATAGGAGAGAACAGATTGAAACCTAAATATAAAAATTGCTACTGTAGACGAACGCTTCAACCTAGAATAACAAAATTTGGTGAGCCAAGTGCGATTTGTGTACTGATTATTACCACCAAGTATCATCAAGATTGGGTGAAAAAATATTTGTTGGTATTTCGGAAACTAGTTATTTCTGAGAAGCTTGGCAACCCCTTTCAATGAAAGGGCTTTTCCACAGACTGTGCCTAGGGTTACTTGAAGAGGAAACAAACCATAGACACAAAACTGAGAACTCTTTTACTTTGTCAAGTTTCAAAGAGCTACTACAAACCATGTTGGATTTAGAGTTCCAAATTCATCTATCTATATAAGAGAGAACAGAGTGAAACTTAAAATAAAAACTGCTACTGTAAACGAACGCTTCAACCTAGAAGAACAAAATTTGGTGAGCCAAGTGGGATTTGTGTACATGTCATTACCACCACGTATCATCAACTTTGGGTGAAAGAATAGTTGCTGGTATTTCGAATACTCGTTATTTCTTAGAAGCTTGGCAACCCCTCTCAATGAAAGTGCTTTTCCACAGTCTCTGCTTAGGGCTACATGAAGCGGAATCAAATCATAGAGACAAAAATGAGAACTCCTTTATTTTGCCAAGTTTCATAAAGCTATTAAACACCATGTTGGATTTAGAGTTCCAAATTCATCTATCTATATAGGAGAGAACAGAGTGAAAACAAAATAAAAACTGCTACTGTAAACGAAAGCTTCAACCTAGAAGAACAAAATTTGGTGAGCCAAGTGGGATTTGTGTACCGATCTTCACCACCAAGTATCATCAAGATTGGGTGAAAAAAATATTTGCTGGTAATTCGGAAACTCATTATTTCTTAGAAACTTGGCAACCCCTCTCAATGAAAGTGCTTTTCACAGAGTCTACTTAGGCCTACTTGAAGTTGAAACAAATCATAGAGACCAAACTGAGAACTCATTTATTTTTCAAGTTTCAAAGAGCTACTACAAACCTTGTTGGATTTAGAGTTCCAAATTCATCTATCTATATAGGAGAGAACAGAGTAAATCCTAAAAATAAAAACTGCTACTGTAGACGAATGCTTCAACCTAGAAGAACAAAATTTGGTGAGCCAAGTGGGATTTGTGTACCGATCATATCCACCAAGTATCATCAAGATTGGGTGAAAAAATATTTGCTGGTATTTCGGAAACTCGTAATTTTTTGGAAGCTTTTCAACCCCTTTCAATGAAAGTGCTTTTACACCGTCTGTGCATAGGGCTACTTGAAGAGGAAACAATCCATAGAGACAAAACTGAGAACTCCTTTATTTTGTCAAGTTTCAAAGAGCCACTACAAAGCATGTGGGATTTAGTGTTCCAAATTTATCTATCTATATAGCAGAGAACAGAGTGAAACCTAAACATAAAAACTGCTACTGTAGACGAACGCTTCAACCTAGAAGAACAAAATTTGGTGAGCCCAGCGGGATTTGTGTACTTGCCATTACCACCAAGTATCATCAAGATTGGGTGAAAAAATATTTGCTGGTATTTCGGAAACTCGTAATTTCTTGGAAGCTTGGCAACCCCTTTCAATGAAAGTGCTTTTCCACCGTCTGTGCCTAGGGCTACTTGAAGAGGAAAC
Organism: Callospermophilus lateralis; assembly: GCF_048772815.1. NCBI lineage: Eukaryota > Metazoa > Chordata > Mammalia > Rodentia > Sciuridae > Callospermophilus > Callospermophilus lateralis. The sequence continues at coordinate 392,400 of NW_027512591.1, forward strand.
AATCCATAGAGACAAAACTGAGAACTCCTTTATTTTGTCAAGTTTCAAAGAGCCACTACAAAGCATGTGGGATTTAGTGTTCCAAATTTATCTATCTATATAGCAGAGAACAGAGTGAAACCTAAACATAAAAACTGCTACTGTAGACGAACGCTTCAACCTGGAAGAACAATATTCGGTGAGCCAAGTGGGATTTGTGTACTGATCATTACCACCAAGTATCATCAACATTTGGTGAAAAAAATATTTGCTGGTATTTCGGAAACTCGTAATTTCTTGGAATCCTGGCAACCCCTCTCAATGAAAGTGCTTTTCCACAGTCAGTGCCTAGGGCTACTTAAAGAAGAAACCATCCATAGAGACAAAATTGAGACCTCCTTTATTTTGTCAAGTTTCAAAGAGCTACTACAAACCATGTTGGATTTAGAGTTCCAAATTCATCTATCTATATAGGAGAGAACAGAGTGAAACCTAAATATAAAAACTGCTACTGTAGACGAACGCTTCAACCTAGAAGAACAAAATTTGGTGAGCCAAGTGGGTTTTGTGTACTGATCATTACCACCAAGTATCATCAACATTGGGTGAAAAAATATTTGCTGGTATTTCGGAAACTCGTTATTTCTTAGAAGCTTGGCAACCCCTCTCAATGAAAGTGCTTTTCCACAGTCTCTGCTTAGGACCACATGAAGCGGAAACAAATCAGAGAGACAAAACTGAGAACTCCTTTACTTTGTCAAGTTTCAAAGAGCTACTACAAACCATATTGGATTTAGAGTTCCAAAATCATTTATCTATATAAGAGAGAACAGAGTGAAACCTAAATATAAAAACTGCTACTGTAGACGAACGCTTCAACCTAGAAGAACAAAATTCGGTGAGCCAAGTGGGATTTGTGTACTTGTCATTACCACCAAGTATCATCAAGATTCGGAGAAAAAATATTTGCTGGTATTTCAGAAACTCGTTATTTCTTAGAAGCTTGGCAACCCCTCTCAATGAAAGTGCTTTTCCACCGTCTGTGCCTAGGGCTACTTGAAGAGGAAACAAACCATAGAGACAAAACTGAGAACTCCTTTCTTTTGTCAAGTTTCAAAGAGCTACTACAAACCATATTGGATTTAGAGTTCCAAATTCATCTATCTATATAGGAGAGAACAGAGTGAAACCTAAAAATAAAAACTGCTACTGTAGACGAACGCTTCAACCTAGAAGAACATAATTTTGTGAGCCAAATGGGATTTGTGTACTGATCATTACCACCAAGTATCATCAAGATTGGGTGAAAAAATATTTGCTGCTATTTCGGAAACTCGTTATTTCATAGAAGCTTGGCAACCCCTTTCAATGAAAGTGCTTTTCCACAGTCTGTGCCTAGGTCTACTTGAAGAGGAAACAAAACATAGAGACAAAACTGAGAACTACTTTATTTTGTCAAGTTTCAAAGAGCTACTGGAAACCATGTTGTATTTAGAGTTCCAAATTCACCTATCTATATAGGAGAGAACAGAGGGAAACCTAAACATAAAAACTGCTACAGTAGACGAACGCTTCAAACTACAAGAACAAAAGTTGGTGAGCCAAGTGGGATTTGTGTTCTGATCATTACCACCACGTATCATCAAACGTGGGTGAAAAAATATTTGCTGGTATTTCGGAAACTCGTTATTTCTTAGAAGCTTGGCAAACCCACTCAATGAAACTGCTTTTCCACAGTCTGTGCCTAGGACTAAATGAAGAGGAAACAAACCATAGAAAGAAAACTGAGAACACCTTTATTTTGTCAAGTTTCAAAGAGCTACTACAAACCATGTTGGATTTAGAGTTCCAAATTCATCTATCTATATAGGAGAGAACAGAGTTAAACCGAAATATAAAAACTGCTACTGTAGAAGAACGCTTCAACCTAAAAGAACAAAATTTGGTGAACCAAGTGGGTTTTGTGTACTGATCATTACCACCAAGTATCATCAACATTGGGTGAAAAAATATTTGCTGGTATTTCGGAAAATCGTTATTTCTTAGAAGCTTGGCAACCCCTCTCAATGAAAGTGCTTTTCCACCGTCTGTGCCTTGGGCTACTTGAAGGGGAAACAAACCATAGAGTCAAAACTGAGAACTCCTTTCTTTTGTCAAGTTTCAAAGAGCTACTACAAACCATGTTGGATTTAGAGTTCCAAATTCATCTATCTATATAGCAGAGAACAGAGTGAAACCTAAATATAAAAACTGCTACTTTAGACGAACGCTTCAACCTAGAAGAACAAAATTTGGTGAGCCAAGTGGGTTTTGTGTACTGATCATTACCACCAAGGATCATCAACATTGGGTGAAAAAATATTGGCTGGTATTTCGGAAACTCGTTATTTCTTAGAAGCTTGGCAACCCCTCTCAATGAAAGTCCTTTTCCTCCGTCTGTGCCTTGGGATGCTTGAAGAGGAAACAAACCATAGAGTCAAAACTGAGAACTCCTTTCTTTTGTCAAGTTTCAAAGAGCTACTACAAACCATGTTGGATTTAGAGTTCCAAATTCATCTATCTATATAGCAGAGAACAGAATGAAACCTAAATATAAAAACTGCTACTGTAGACGAACGCTTCAACCTGGAAGAACAATATTCGTTGAGCCAAGTGGGATTTGTGTACTGATCATTACCACCAAGTATCATCAACATTCGGTGAAAAAAATATTTTCTGGTATTTCGGAAACTCGATATTTCTTGGAAGCTTGGCAACCCCTCTCAATGAAAGTGCTTTTCCATAGTCAATGCCTAGGGCTACTTAAAGAGGAAACAATCCATAGAGACAAAATTGAGACCTACTTTTTTTTGTCAGGTTTCAAAGAGCTACTACAAACCATGTAGGATTTAGAGTTCCAAATTCATCTCTCTATATAGGAAAGAACAGAGTGAAACCTAAAAATAAAAACTGCTACAGTAAACGAATGCTTCAAACTAGAAGAACAACATTTGGTAAGCCAAGTGGGATTTGTGTACTGCTCATTACCAGCAAGTATCATCAAGGTTGGGTGAAAAAATATTTTCTGGTATTTCGGAAACTCGTTATTTCTTAGAAGCTTGGCAACCCCACTCAATGAAAGTGCTTTTTCACAGTCTGTGCCTAGGAGTAATTGAAGAGGAAACAAACCATAGAAACAAAACTGAGAACTCCTTTATTTTGTCAAGTTTCAAAGAGCTACTACAAACCATGTTGGATTTAGAGTTCCAAATGTATCTATCTATATAGGAGAGAACAGAGTGAAACCTAAAAATAAAAACTGCTACTGCAAACAAATTCTTCAAACTAGAAGAACAACATTTGGTGAGCCAAGTGGTATTTGTGTACTGATCATTACCACCAAGTATCATCAAGATTGGGTGAAAAAATATTTTCTGGTATTTCGGAAACTCGTTATTTCTTAGAAGCTTGGCAACCCCACTCAATGAAAGTGCTTTTCCACAGTCTGTGCCTAGGACTAATTGAAGAGGAAACAAATCATAGAGACAAAACTGAGAACTCCTTTATTTTGTCAAGTTTCAAAGAGCTACTACAAACCATATTGGATTTAGAGTTCCAAATTCATCTATCTATATAGGAGAGAACAGAGTGAAACGTAAAAATAAAAACTGCTACTGCAGACGAACGCTTCAACCTAGAAGAACATAATTTGGTGAGCCAAATGGGATTTGTGTACTGATCATTACCACCAAGTATCATCAAGATTGGGTGAAAAAATATTTGCTGCTATTTCGGGAGCTCGTTATTTCATAGAAGCTTGGCAACCCCTGTCAATGAAAGTGCTTTTCCACAGTCTGTGCCTAGGTCTACTTGAAGAGGAAACAAAACATAGAGACAAAACTGAGAACTCCTTTCTTTTGTCAAGTTTCACAGAGCTACTACAAACCATGTTGTATTTAGAGTTCCAAATTCATCTATCTATATAGGAGAGAACAGAGTGAAACCTAAATATAAAAACTGCTACAGTAGACGAACGCTTCAACCTAGAAGAACAAAATTCGGTGAGCCAAGTGGGATTTGTGTACTGATCATTACCACCAAGTTACATCAAGATTCGGTGAGAAAATATTTGCTGGTATTTCGGAAACTCCTAATTTCTTGGAAGCTTGGCAACCCCTCTCAATTAAAGTGCTTTTCCACAGTCTCTGCTTATGACTACTTGAAGCAGAAACAAATCACAGAGACAAAACTGAGAACTCCTTTATTTTGTCAAGTTTCAAAGACTACTACAAACCATATTGGATTTAGAGTTCCAAATTCATCTATGTATATAGGAGAGAACAGAGTGAAACCTAATATAGAAACTTCTACTGTAGACGAACGCTTCAACCTAGAAGAACAAAATTTGGTGATCGAAGTGGGATTTGTGTACTGATCATTACCAACAAGTACCATCAAGATTCAGTGAACAAATATTTGCTGGTATTTCGGAAACTCTTTATTTTTTAGAAGCTTGGCAATCCCTCTCAATGAAAGTTCTTTTCCACCGTCTGTGGCCAGGGCTACTTGAAGCAGAAACAAATCATAGAGACAAAACTGAGAACTCCTTTATTTTGTCAAGTTTCAAAGAGCTACTACAAACCATGTTGGATTTAGAGTTCCAAATTCATCTGTCTATATAGCAGAGAACAGAGTGAAACCTAAAAATGAAAACTGCTACTGTAAACGAACGCTTCAACCTAGAAGAACAAAATTTGGTGAGCCAAGTGGGACTTGTGTACTGATCATTACCACCAAGTACCATCAAGATTCGGTGAAAAAATATGTGCTGGTATTTCGGATACTCGTTATTTCTTAGAAGCTTGGCAAACCCTCTCAATGAAAGTGCTTTTCCACAGTCTGTGCCAGGGCTACTTGAAGAGGAAACAAACCATAGAGACAAAACTGAGAACTACTTTATTTTGTCAAGTTTCAAAGAGCCACTACAAACCATGTTGGATTTACAGTTCCAAATTCATCTATCTATACAGGAGAGAACAGAGGGAAACGTAAATATGAAAACTGCTACAATAGACGAACGCTTCAACCTACAAGAATAAAATTTGGTGAGCCAAGTGGGATTTGTGCACTGATCATTACCACCAAGTATCATCAAGATTGGGTGAAAAAAACATTTGCTGGTAATTCGGAAACTCGTTATTTCTTAGAAGTTTTGCAAACCCTCTCAATGAAAGTGCATTTTCACCGTCTGTGCCTAGGGCTACTTGAAAAGGAAACAAACCATAGAGACAAACCTGAGAACTCCTTTATTTTGTCAAGTTTCAAAGAGCTACTACAAACCCTGTTGGATTTAGAGTTCCAAATTCATCTATCTATATAGCAGAGAATAGAGTGAAACCTAAATATAAAAACTGCTACTGTAGACGAAAGCTTCAACCTAGAAGAACAAAATTTGGTGAGCCAAGTGGGATTTGTGTACCGATCATTACCACCAAGTATCATCAAGTTTGGGTGAAAAAATAATTGCTGGTATTTCGGAAACTCGTAATTTCTTGGAAGCTTGGCAACCCCTCTAAATGAAAGTGCTTTTCCACCGTCTGTGCCTAGGGCTATTTGAAGAGGAAACAAACCATAGAGACAAAACTGAGAACTCCTTGATTTTGTCATGTTTCAAAGAGATACGACAAACCATATTGGATTTAGAGTTCCAAAATCATCTATCTATATATCAGAGAACAGAGTGAAACCTAAATATAAAAACTGCTACTGTAGATGAACGCTTCAACCTAGAAGAACAAAATTTGGTGAACCAAGTGGGATTTGTGTACCGATCATTACCACCACGTATCATCAACGTTGATGTGACAAAATATTTGCTGGGATTGCGGAAACTCGTAATTTCTTGGAAGCTTGGCAACCCCTTTTGGTGAAAGTGCTTTTCCACAGTCTCTGCTTAGGGCTACATGAAGCGGATACAAATCATAGAGACAAAACTGAGAACTCCTTTACTTTGTCAAGTTTCAAAGAGCTACTACAAACCATATTGGATTTAGAGTTCCAAAATCATCTATTTATATAGGAGAGAACAGAGTGAAACCTAAATATAAAAACTGCTACTGTAGACAAACACTTCAACCTAGAAGAAAAAAATTTGGTGAGCCAAGTGGGATTTGTATACTGATCATTACCACCAAGTGTCATCAAGTTTGCATGAAAAAATATTTGCTGGTTTTTTGGAAACTCGTTATTTCTTAGAAGCTTGGCAACCCCACTCAATGAAATTGCTTTTCCACAGTCTGTTCCTAAGGGTACTTGAAGAGGAAACAAACCATAGAGGCAAAACTGAGAACTCCTTTATTTTGTCAAGTTTCAAAGAGCTACTACAAACCATGTTGGATTTAGAGTTCCAAATTCATCTATATATATAGGAGAATAGAGTGAAACCTAAAAATAAAAACTGCTACTGTAAACGAACGCTTCAACTTAGAAGAACAAAATTTGCTGAGCCAAGCAGGATTTGTGGACTTGTCATTACCACCACGTATCATCAAGATTGGGTGAAAAAATATTTGCTGGTATTTCGGAAACTCGTAATTTCTTGTAAGCTTGGCAACCCCTCTCAATGAAAGTGCTTTTCCACAGTCTCTGCTTATGGCTACTTGAAGCAGAAATGAATCACAGAGACAAAACTGAGAACTCCGTTATTTTGTCAAGATTCAAAGAGCTACTACAAACCATGTTGGATTTAGAGTTCCAAATTCATCTGTCTATATAGCAGAGAACAGAGTGAAACCTAAATATAAAAACTGCTACTGTAGACGAATGCTTCAACCTAGAAGAAAAAAATTTGGTGAGCCAAGAGCGATTTGTGCACTGATCATTACCACCAAGTATCATCAAGATTCGGTGAAAAAATATTTGCAGGTATTTCGAAAACTCGTTATTTCTTAGAAGCTTGGCAACCCCTCTCAATGAAAGTGCTTTTCCACAGTCTGTGCCTAGGGCTACTTGAAGAGAAAACAAACCATAGAGACAAAAGTGACAACTCCTTTATTTTGTCAAGTTTCAAAGAGCCACTACAAACCATGATGGATTTAGAGTTCCAATTTCATCTATCTATATAGCAGAGAACAGAGTAAAACCTAAATATAAAAACTGCTACTGTAGACCAACGCTTCAACTTGGAAGAACAATATTTGGTGAGCCAAGTGGGATTTGTGTACCCATCATTACCACCACGTATCACCAACCTTGGGTGAAAAAATATTTGCTAGTATTTCGGAAACTCGTTATTTCTTAGAAGCATGGCAACCCCACTCAATGAAATTGCTTTTCCACATTCTGTTCCTAGGGGTACTTGAAGAGGAAACAATCCATTGAGACAAAACTGAGAACTCCTTTATTTTGTCAAGTTTCAAAGAGCTACTACAAACCATGTTGGATTTAGAGTTCCAAATTCATTTATCTATATAGGAGAACAGAGTGAAACCTAAAAATAAAAACTGCTACTGTAAACGAACGCTTCAACTTAGATGAACAAAATTTGGTTAGCCAAGTGGGATTTGTGGACTTGTCATTACTGCCACCTAACATCAAGATTGGGTGAAAAAATATTTGCTGGTAATTCGGAAACTCGTTATTTCTTAGAAGCTTGGCAACCCCTCTCAATGAAAGTGCTTTTCCACAGTCTCTGCTTAGGGTTACGTGAAGCGGAAACAAATCATAGAGAATAAACTGAGAACTCCTTTATTTTGTCAAGTTTCAAAGAGATACTACAAACCATGTTGGATTTAGAGACACAAATTCATCTATCTATATAGGAGAGAACAAATTGAAACCTAAAAATAAATAGTGATACTGTAGATGAATGCTTCAACCTAGAAGAACAAAATTTGGTGAGCCAAGTGGGATTTGTGTACTTCTCCTTACCACCAAGTATCATCAAGATTGGGTGAAAAAATATTTGCTGGTATTTCAGAAACTCGTTACTTCTTATAAGCTTGGCAACCCCTCTCAATGAAAGTGCTTTTGCACAGTCTGTGCCAGGGCTACTTGAGGACGAAACAAACCATAGAGACAAAACTGAGAACTCCTTTATTTTGTCAAGTTCCAAAGAGCCACTACAAACCATGTTGGATTTAGAGTTAGAATTCATCTGTCTATATAGCAGAGAACAGATGAAAAATAAACATAAAACCTGCTACTGTAGACGAACGCTTCAACCTGGAAGAACAAAATTGGGTGAGCCATGTGGGATTTGTGTGCTGATCATTACCACAAAGTATCATCAAGATTGGGTGAAAAAGTATTTGCTGGTATTTCGGAAACTCGTCATTTCTTGGAAGCTTGGCAACCCCTCTCAATGAAAGTGCTTTTCCAAAGTGTGTGCCTAGGGCTACGTGAAGAGAAAACAAACCATAGAGAAAAAACTGAGAACTGCTTTATTTTGTCAAGTTTCAAAGAGCTACTACAAACCATGTTGGATTTAGAGTTCCAAATTCATCTATCTATATAGCAGTGAACAGAGTGAAACCTAAAAATAAAAACTGCTACTGTAGACGAACGCTTCAACCTAGAAGAACAAAATTTGGTGAGCCAAGTGGGATTTGTGGACTTGTCATTACTGCCACGTATCATCAAGATTGGGTGAAAAAATATTTGCTGGTATTTCGGAAACTCGTAATTTCTTGGAAGCTTGGCAACCCCTGTCAATGAAAGTGCGTTTCCACCGTCTGTGCCTAGGGCTATTTAAGAGGAAACAAACCATAGAGACAAAACAGAGAACTCCTTTATTTTGTCAAGTTTCAAAGAGCCACTACAAACCATGTTGGATTTAGAGTTCCAAATTCATCTATCTATATAGCAGAGAACAGATGAAAAATAAACATAAAAACTGCTACTGTAGACGAACGCTTCAACCTAGAAGCTCAAAATTTGGTGAGCCAAGTGGGATTTGTGCACTGATCATAACCTCAAGTATCATCAAGATTGGGTGAGAAAATATTTGCTGGTATTTGGGAAACTCGTAATTTCTTGAAAGCTTGGCAACCCCTTTCAAGGAAAGTACTTTTCCACGGTCTCTGCTTAGGGCTTCATGACGCGGAAACAAATCATAGAGAAGAAACTGAGAACTTCTTTATTTTGTCAAGTTTCAAAGACCTACTACACACCATGTTGGATTTAGAGTTCCAAATTCATCCATAAATATAGGAGACAACAGAGGGAAACCTAAAAATATAAACTGCTACTGTAACCGAACGCTTCAACGTTGAAGAACAAAATTTTGTGAGTCAAGTATGATTTGTGTACTGAACATTACCACCAAGTATCATCAAGATTGGGTGAAAAAATATTTGCTGGTATTTCGGGAACTCGTAAATTCTTAGAAGCTTGGCAACCCCTCTCAATGAAAGTGCTTTTCCACAGTCTCTGCCTAGGGCTACTGAAGAGGAAACAAACCATAGAGACAAAACTGAGAACTCCTTTATTTTGTCAAGTTTCAAAGAGCTATTACAAACCATGTTGGATTTAGAGTTCCAAATTCATGTATCTATATTGGAGAGAACAGAGTGAAACCTAAATATAAAAACTGCTACTGTAAACGATCGCTTCAACTAGAAGAACAAAATTTGGTGAGCCAAGTGGGATTTGTGCACTGATCATAACCTCAAGTATCATCAAGATTGGGTGAAAAAATATTTGCTGGTATTTGGGAAACTCGTAATTTCTTGAAAGTTTGGCAACCCCTCTCAATGAAAGTGCTTTTCCACAGTCTCTGCCTAGGGGACTTGAAGAGGAAACAAACCATAGAGACAAAATTGAGAACTCCTTTATTTTGTCAAGTTTCAAAGAGCTACTACAAACCATGTTGGATTTAGAGTTCCAAATTCATCTATCTATATAGGAGAGAACAAAGTGAAACCTAAAAATAAATACTGCTACTGTAAATGAACGCTTAAACCTAGAAGAACAGAATTAGTTGAGCCAAGTGGGATTTGTGTACTGATGATTACCACCAAGTATCATCAAGATTGGGTGAAAAAATATTTGCTGGTATTTCGGAAACTCGTTATTTCTTAGAAGCTTGGCAACCCCTCTCAATGAAAGTGCTTTTCCACAGTCTTGCCTAGGACTACTTGAAGATGAAACAAACCATAGAGAAAAAACTGAGAACTCCTTTAATTTGTCAAGTTTCAAAGAGCTACTACAAACCATGTTGTATTTAGAGTTCCAAATTCATCTATCTATATAGCAGAGAACAGAGTGAAACCTAAAAATATAAACAAGTACTGTAGACGAACGCTTCAACCTAGTAGAACGGATTTTGGTGAACCAAGTGGGATTTGTGTACTGATGATGACCACCACGTATCATCAAGATTGAGTGAAAAATATTTGCTGGTATTTCGGAAACTCGTTATTTCTTAGAAGCTTCGCAACCCCTCTCAATGAAAGTGCTTTTCCACAGTCTGTGCTTAGGGCTACTTGAAGACGAAACAAACCATAGAGGTAAAAGTGAGAAATACTTTATTTTGTCAAGTTTCAAAGAGCTACTAGAAACCATGTTGGATTTAGACTTATAATATTCATCTATCTATATAAAAGAAAACAGAATGAAACGTAAAAATAAAAACTTCTTCTATAAACGAACGCTTCAACCAAGAAGAACAAAATTTGGTGAGCCAAGTGAGATTTGTGTACTTCTCATTACCACCACGTATCATCAGCATTGGGTGAAAAAATATTTGCTGGTATTTCGGAAACTCGTTATTTCTTGGAAGCTTGGCAACCCCGTTCAAGGAATGTGCTTTTCAACAGTCTCTTCTTAGGGCTACAAGAAGTGGAAACAAATCATAGAGACAAAACTGTGAACTCTTTTATTTTTGTCAAGTTTCAAAGAGCTACTACACACCATGTTGGAATTAGAGTTCCAAATTCACCTATAAATATATTAGAGAACAGAGGGAAACCTACAAATATAAACTGCTACTGTAAACGAAGCTTCAACCTTGAAGAACAAAATTTTGTGAGTTAAGTATGATTTGTGTAATGAACTTTACCACGAAGTATCATCAAGATTTGGTGAAAAAAATATTTGCTGGTATTTCAGAAACGCGTTAGTTCTTAGAAGCTTGGCAACCCCTCTCAATAAAAGTGCTTTTCCACAGTCTGTGCCTAAGGCTACTTGAAGAGGAAACAAACCATAGAGACAAAACTGAGAAGTCCTTTATTTTGTCAATTTTCAAAGAGCTACTACAAACCATGTTGGATTTAGAGTTCCAAATTCATCTATCTATATATTAGAGAACAAAGTGAAACCTAAAAATAAATGCTGCTACTGTAGATGAACGCTTCAACATAGAAGAACAGAATTTGGTGAGCCAAGTGGGACTTGTGTACTGATCATTATCACAAAGTATAATCACGATTGGGTGTAAAAATATTTGCTGGTATTTCTGAATCTCGTTATTTCTCAGAAGCTTGGAAACCCCTCTTAATGAAAGTGCTTTTCCACAGTCTCTGCCTAGGGCTACTTGAAGTGGAAACAAACCATAGAGACAAAACTGAGAACTCCTTTATTTTGTCAAGTTTCAAAGAGCTACTACAACCATGTTGGATTCAGAGTTCCAAATTCATCTATCTATATAGGAGAAAACAAAGTGAAACCTAAAAATAAATACTGCTACTGTAGATGAACGCTTCAACCTAAAAGAGCAGAATTTGGTGAGCCAAGTGGGATTTGTATACTGATAACTACCACAAAGAATCATCAAGATTGGGTGAAAAAATATTTGCTGGTACATCGAAACTCGTTATTTATTAGAAGCTTGGCAACCACTCTCAATGAAAGTGCTTTTCCATAGTCTGTGCAAGGGCTAGTTGAAGAGCAAACAAACCATAGAGACAAAACTGAAAACTCCTTTATTTTGTCAAATTTCAAAGAGCTATTACAAACCATGTTGGATTAGAGTTCCAAATTCATCTGTCTATATAGGAGAGAACAGAGTGAATCCTAAATATAAAAACTGCTACTGTAAACGAACGCTTCAAACTAGAAGAATAAAATTTGGTGAGCCAAGTGGGATTTGTGTACATATCATTACCACCAAGTATCCTCAAGATTGGGTGAAAAAATATTTGCTAGTATTTCGGAAACTCGTAATTTCTTGAAAGCTTGGCAACCCCTCTCAATGAAAGTGCTTTTCCACAGTCTGTGCCTAGGGCTACTTGAAGCGGAAACAAATCATAGAGACAAAACTGAGAACTCCTTTATTTTGTGAAGTTTCAAAGAGCTACTACAAACCATGTTGGATTTTGAGTTCCAAATTCATCTATCTATATAGGAGAGAACAGAGTGAAACCTAAATATAAAAACTGCTACTGTAGACGAACGCTTCAACCTAGAAGAACAAAATTTGGTGAGCCAAGTGGGATTTATGTACTGATCTTCACCACCAAGTATCATCAAGATTGGGTGAAAAAAAATTTGCTGGTAATTCGAAAACTCGTTATTTCTTAGAAGCTTGGCAACCCCTCTCAATGAAAGTGCTTTTTGACAGTCTCTGCTTCGGGCTACTTTAAGCGGAAACAAATCATAGAGACAAAACTGAGAACTTCTTTACTTTGTCAAGTTTCAAAGAGCTACTACAAACCATATTGGATTTAGAGTTCCAAATTCATGTATCTATATAGGAGAGAACAGAGTGAAACCCAAATATAAAAACTGCTACTGTAAACGAACACTTCAACCTAGAAGAACAAAATTTGGTGAGCCAAGTGGGATTTGTGTAGCGATCTTCACCACCAATTATCATCAAAATTGCGTGAAAAAATATATGCTGGTAATTCGGAAACTGGGTATTTCTTAGAAGCTTGGCAACCCCTCTCAATGAAATTGCTTTTCCACAGTCTGTGCCAGGGATACTTGAAGAGAAAACAAACCATAGAGACAAAACTGAGAACTCCTTTTTTTGTTAAGTTTCAAAGAGCTACTACAAACCATATTGGATTTAGGGTTCCAAATTCATCTATCTATATAGGAGAGAACAGAGTAAAACCTTAATATAAAAACTGCTACTGTAGACAAACGCTTCAACCTAGAAGAACAAATTTTGGTAAGCCAAGTGGGATTTGTGTACCGATCTTCACCACCAAGTATCATCAAGATTGGGTGAAAAAAGAATTTGCTGGTAATTCGAAAACTCGTCATTTCTTAGAAGATTGGCAACCCCTCTCAATGAAAGTGCTTTTCCACAGTCTCTGCTTAGAGCTACTTGAAGCGGAAAGAAATCATAGAGACAAAACTGAGAACTACTTTTTTTGTCAAGTTTCAAAGAGCTACTACAAACCATGTTGGATTTAGAGTTCAAAATTCATCTATCTATATAGGAGAGAACAGAGTGAAACCTAAAAATAAAAACTGCTACTGTAAACGAACACTTCAACCTAGAAGAACAAAATTTGGTGAGCCAAGTGGGATTTGTGTACTGATCATTACCACCTAGTAATATCAGGATTGGGTGAAAAAATATTAGCTGGTATGTCGGAAACTCCTTATTTCTTGGAAGCTTGGCAACCCCTCTCAATGAAAGTGCTTTTCCACAGTCTGTACATAGGGATACTTGAAGAGGAAACAAACCATACAGAGAAAACTGAGAACTCCTTTATTTTGTCAAGTTTCAAAGAGCTACTGCAAACCATGTTGGGTTTAGAGTTCCAAATTAATCTATCTATACATGAGAGAACAGAGTGAAAACTAAAAATAAAAATAGCTACAGTAAACGAACGCTTCAACCTAGAAGAACAAAATTTGTTGGGCCAAGTGGGATTTGTGTACTTGTCATTACAACCACGTACCATCCAGATTGGGTTAAAAAATATTTGCTGGTATTTCGGAAACTCGTAATTTCTCAGAAGCTTGGCAACCCCTTTCAATGAAAGTGTTTTTCCACAGTCTCTGCTTAGGGCTACTGAAGAGGAAACAAACACTAGAGACAAAACTGAGAACTACTTTTTTTGTCAAGTTTCAAAGAGCTACTACAAACGTTGTTGGATTTAGAGTTCCCAATTCATCTATCTATATAGGAGAGAACAGAGGAAACCTAAATAATAAATCTGATACTCTAGACGAACACTTCAACATAGAAGAACAAAATTTGGTGATCCAAGTGGGATTTGTGTACAGATCATTACCACAAAGAATCATGAAGATTGGGTGAAAAAATATTTGCTGGTATTTAGGAAACTCGTTATTTCTTAGAAGCTTGGCAAACCCTCTCAATGAAAGTGCTTTTCCACAGTCTGTGCATAGGGATACTTGAAGAGGAAACAAACAATAGAGACAAAACTAAGAACTCGTTTATTTTGTCAAGTTTCAAAGAGCTACTACAAACCATGTTGGGTTTAGAGTTCCAAATTCATCTATCTATATAGGAGAGAACAGACTGGAACCTAAATATAAAAACTGCTACTGTAGACGAACGCTTAACCTAGAAGAACAAAATTGGTGATCCAAGTGGGATTTGTGTACTGATCATTACCACCAAGTGTCATCAAGATTGGGTGAAAGAATATTTGCTGGTATTTCGGAAACTCGTTATTTCTTAGAAGCTTGGCAACCCCTCTCAATGAAAGTGCTTTTCCACAGTCTGTAGCTAGGGCTACAGGAAACAAACCACAGAGACAAAACTGAGAACTATTTTATTTTGTCAAGTTTCAAAGAGCTACTACAAACCATGTTGGATTTAGAGTTCCAAATTCATCTATCTATATAGGAGAGAACAGAGTGGAACCTAAATATAAAAAATTCTACTGTAGACGAACGCTTAAACCTAGAAAAACCAAATTGGTGAGGCAAGTGGGATTTGTGTACTGATCGTTACCCCCAAGTATCATCAAGTTTGGGTGAAAAAATATTTGCTGGTGTTTCGGAAACTCGTAATTTCTTGGAAGCTTGGCAACCTTTCTCAATGAAAGTGCTTTTCCACAGTCTGTTCCTAGGGCTACTTGAAGAGGAATAAAACCATAGAGACTCACCTGAGAATTCCTTTATTTTGTCAAGGTTCTAAGAGCTACTACAAACCATGTTTGATTTAGAGTTCCAAATTCATCTATCTGTATAGGAGAGAACAGTTTGAAACCTAAAAATAAAAACTGCTACTGTAAACGAACGCTTCAACCTAGAAGAACAAAATTTAGTGAGCCAAGAGAGCTTTGAATACTTGTCATTACCACCACGTATCATTAAGATTGGGTCAAAAAATATTTGCTGCTATTTCGGAAACCCGTAATTTCTTGGAAGCTTGGAAACCCCTCTCAATGAAAGTGCTTTTCCACAGTCTGTGCCTAGGGCTACATGAAGAGGAAACAAAACATAGAGACAAAACTGAGAACTCGTTTATTTTGTCAAGTTTCAAAGAGCTACTAAGAACCATGTTCGGTTTAGAGTTCCAAATTCATCAATCTATATAGGAGAGAACAGAGTGTAAACTAAAAATAAAAACTGCTACTGTAGACGAACGCTTCAACCTAGAAGATGAAAATTTGGTGAGCCAAGTTGGATTTTTGTACTTGTCATTACCACCACGTATCATCAAGTTTGGGTGAAAAGATATTTGCTGGTATTTTGAAAACTCGTAACTTCTTGGAAGCTTTTCAACCCCTTTCAATGAAAGTTCTTTTCCACAGTCTCTGCTTAGGGCTATTTGAAGAGGAAACAAACCACAGAGCCAAAACTGAGAACTACTTTTTTTGTCAAGTTTCAAAGAGCTACTACAAACCATGTTGGATTTAGAGTTCCAAATTCATCTATTTATATAAGAGAGAACAGAGTGAAACCTAAATATAAAAACTGCTACTGTAGATGATCGCTTCAACCTAGAAGAACATAATTTGGTGAGTCAAGTGAAATTTCTGTACTGATCATTTGCACCAAGTATCATTAAGATTGGGTGAAAAAAATATTTGCTGGTATTTCGAAAACTCGTAATTTCTTGGAATCTTGGCCACCCCTTTCAATGAAAGTGCTTTTCCACAGTCTCTGCTTAGGGCTACTTGAAGAGGAAACAAACCATAGAGCCAAAAGTGAGAACTACTTTTTTTGTCAAGTTCCAAAGAGATACTACAAACCATGTTGGAATTTGAGTTCCTAATTCATCTATCTATATAGGAGAGAACAGAGGGAAACCTAAATATAAAAACTGCTACTCTAGACGAACACTTCAACCTAGAAGAACAAAATTTGGTGAGCCAAGTGGGATTTGTGTACTGATCATTACCACAAAGAATCATGAAGTTTGGGTGAAAAAATATTTGCTGGTATTTCGGTAACTCCTTATTTCTTAGAAGCTTGGCAACCCCTCTCAATGAAAGTGCTTTTCCACAGTCTGTGCCTAGGGCTACTTGAAGAGGAAACAAACCATACACACAAAACTGAGAACTCGTTTATTGTGTCAAGTTTCAAAGAGATACTACAAACCATGTTGGGTTTAGAGTTCCAAATTCATCTATCTATATAGGAGAGAACAGAGTGGAACCTAAGTATAAAAACTGCTACTGTAGACGAACGCTTAAACCTAGAAGAACCAAATTGGTGATCCAAGTGGGCGTTGTGTACTTGTCATTACCAACACGTATAATCAACATTGGGTGAAAAAATATTTTCTGGTATTTCGAAAACTCGTAATTTCTTGGAAGCTTGGCAACCCGTTTCAATGAAAGTGGTTTTCCACAGTAATCTGATTAGGGCTACTTGAAGAGGAAACAAACCACAAAGCCAAATCTGAGAACTACTTTTTTTGTCAAGTTTCAAAGAGGTACTAACAACCATGTTGGATTTAGAGTTCCAAATTCATCTACCTATATAGGAGAGAATAGAGTGTGAACTAAAAATAAAAACTGATACTGTAGACGAACGCTTCAACCTAGAAGAACAAAATTTGGTGAGCCAAGTTGGATTTTTGTACTTGTCATTACCACCACGTATCATCAAGATTGGGTGAAAAAATATTTGCTGGTATTTCGAAAACTCGTAATTTCTTGGAAGCTTTTCAACCCCTTTCAATGAAAGTGCTTTTCCACATTCTCTGCTTAGGGCTACTTGAAGAGGAAACAAACCATTGAGACAAAACTGAGAACTCGTTTATTTTGTCAAGTTTCAAAGAGCTACTACAAACCATGTTGGGTTTAGAGTTCCAAATTCATCTATCTATATAGGAGAGAACAGAGTGGAACCTAAATATAAAAACTGCTACTGTAGAGGAATGCTTCAACCTAGAAGAACAAAATTGGTGAACCAAGTGGGATTTGTGTACTGATCATTACCACCAAGTATCATCAAGATTGGGTGAAAGAATATTTGCTGGTATTTCGGAAACTCGTTATTTCTTAGAAGCTTGGCAACCCCTCTCAATGAACGTGCTTTTCCACAGTCTGTGCCTAGGGCTACAGGAAACAAACCATAGAGACAATACTGAGAACTACTTTATTTTGTCAAATTTCAAAGAGCTACTACAAACCATGTTGGATTTAGAGTTCCAAATTCATCTATCTATATAGGAGAGAGCAGAGAAAAATCTAAATATAAAAATTGCTACTGTAGACGAACACTTCAACCTAGAAGAACACAATTTGGTGAGCCCAGTGGGATTTCTGTACTGATCATTACCACCAAGTATCATCAAGATTGGGTGAAAAAATATTTGCTGGTATTTCGGAAACTCGTTATTTCTTAGAAGCATGGCAACCCCTCTTCATGAAAGTGCTTTTCCACAGTCTGTGCATAGCGCTACTTGAAGAGGACACAAACCACAGAGACAAAACTGAGAACTTCTTTATTTTGCAATTTTCAAAGAGCTACTACAAACCAAGTTGGATTTAGAGTTCCAAATTCATCTATCAATATAGGAGAGAACAGAGTGAAACCAAAATATAATAACTGCTACTGTAGACGAACGCTTAAACCGAGAAGAACAAAATTTGGTGAGTCATATGGGATTTGTGTACTTGTCATTACCACAAAGTATCATCAAGATTAGCTGAAAAAATATTTGCTGGTGTTTCGGAAACTCGTTATTTCTTGGAACCTTGGCAACCCCTGTCAATGAAACTGCTATTCCACAGTCTGTGCATAGGGCTACTTGAAGAGGAAACAAACCATAGAGACAAAACTGAGAACTCCTTTATTTTGTCAAGTTTCAAAAAGCTACTACAAACCATGTTGGGTTTAGAGTTCCAAATTCATATATCTATATTGGAGAGAACAGAGTGAAACCTAAAAATAAAAACAGCTACTGTAAACGAACGCTTAAACCTAGAAGAACAAAATTTGTTGAGTCAATTGGGATTTGTGTACTTGTCATTACCACCACGTATCACCAAGATTGGGTGAATAAATATTTGCTGGTATTTTGTAAACAAGTAATTTTTTGGAAGCTTGACAACCCTCTCAATGAAAGTGCTTTTCCACAGTCTGTGTCTAGGGCTACTTGAAGAGGAAACAAGCCATAGAGACAAAACTGAGAACTACTTTATTTTGTCAAGTTTCAAAGAGCTACTACAACCCATGTTGGATTTAGAGTTCCAAATTCATCTATCTATATAAGAGAGAACAGAGGGAAACCTAAATATAAAAACTGCTACTGTAGAGGAATGCTTCTACCTAGAAGAACAAAATTTGGTGAGTCAAGTGGGATTTGTGTACCGATCATTACCACCAAGTATCATCAAGATTAGCTGAAAAAATATTTGCTGGTATTTGGGAAACTCGTTATTTCTTAGAAGCTGGCAACCCCTCTCAATGAAAGTGCTTTTCCACAGTCTGTGCCTAGGGCTACTTGAAGAGGAAACGAACCATAGAGGCAAAACTGAGAACTCCTTTAATTTGTCAAGTTTCAAAGAGCTACTACAAACCATGTTGGATTCAGAGTTCCGAATTCATCTACCTATATAGAAGAGAACAGAGTGAAACCTAAATGTTAAAACTGTTACTGTAGACGAACATTTCAACCTAGAAGAGGAAAATTTGGTGAACCAAGTGGGATTGGTGTACTGATCATTACCACCATGTATCATCAAGATAGGGTGAAAAAAAATTTGCTGGTATTTGGGAAACTCGTTATTTCTTAGAAGCTTGGCAACCCCTCTCAATGAAAGTGCTTTTCCACAGTCTGTGCCTAGGGCTACTTGAAGAGGAAACAAACTATAGAGACAAAACTGAGAAAAACTTTATTTTGTCAAGTTTCAAAGAGCTACTACAAACCATGTTGGATTTAGAGTTCCAAATTCATCTATCTATATAGGAGAGAACAAAGTGAAACCTAAAAATAAAAACTGCTACTGTAAACGAACGCTTCAACCGAGATGAACAAAATTTGGTGAGTCAAGTGGGATTTGTGTTCCGATCATTACCACCAAGTATCATAAGATTGGGTGAAAAAATATTTGCTGGTATTTCGGAAACTCGTTATTTCTTGAAAGCTTGGCAACCCCTCTCAATGAAAGTGCTTTTCCACAGTCTCTTCTTAGGGCTACGTGAAGAGGAAACAAATCCTAGAGATAAAACTGAGAACTCCTTTATTTTCTCAAGTTTCAAAGAGCTACTACAAACCATTTTGGATTTAGAGTTCAAAATTCATCTATCTATATAGGAGAGAAGAGAGGGAAACCTAAAATTATAAACTGCTACTGTAAACGAACGCTTAAAACTAGAAGAGCAAAATTTGGTGAGTCAAGTGGGACTTGTCTACCGGTCATTACCACCAAGTATCATCAAGATTGGTTGAAAAAATATTTGCTGGTATTTCAGAAACTCGTTATTTTTTGGAAGCCTGGCAACGCCTTTCAATGGAACTGCTTTTCCACAGTCTATGCTTAGGGCTACTTAAAGAGGAAATAAACCATAGAGACTAAAATGTGAACTCCTTTATTTTGTCAAGTTTCATAGATCTACTAAAAACCATGTTGGATTTACAGATCCAAATTTATCTATCTATATAGGAGAGAACAGAGAAAAACCTAAAAATAAAAACTGCTTCTGTACACGAACACTTCAACATAGAAGAACAAAATTTGGTCAGCCAAGTGGGATTGGTGTACTGACCATTACCACCAAGTATCATCAAGATTGGGTGAAAAAATATTTGCTGGTATTTCGGAAACTCGTTATTTCTTGGAAGCTTGGCAACCCCTCTCAATGAAAGTGCTTTTCTACAGTCTGTGCCTAGGGCTACTTGAAGAGGAAACAAATCATAGAGACAAAACTGAGAACTACTTTTTTTTGCAAAGTTTCAAAGAGCTACTAGAAACCATGTTTGATTTAGAGTTCCAAATTCATCTATCTATATGGGAGAGAACAGAGTGAAACAAAATATATAAACTGCTACTGTAGACGAGCGCTTCAACCTAGAAGAACAAAATTTGGTAGGCCAAGTGGGATTTGTGTACTTGCCATTACCACACGTATCTACAAGATTGGGTGAAAAATTATTTGCTTGTATTTTGTAAACACGTAATTTTTTGGAAGCTTGACAACCCTCTCAATGAAAGTGCTTTTCCACAGTCTGTGCCTAAGGCTATTTGAAGAGGAAACAAACCATAAAGACAAAACTGAGAACTCCTTTATTTTGTCAAGTTTCAAAGAGCTACTACAAACCAAGGTGGATTTAGAGTTCCATATTCATCTATCTATATAGGAGAGAACATTGTGAAACATAAATATAAAATCTGCGACTGTAGACGAACGCTTCAACCTAGAAGAACAAAATTTGTTGAGCCAATTGGGATTTGTGTACTTGTCATTACCACCACTTATCATCAAGATTGGGTGAAAAAATATTTGCTGGTATTTTGTAAACAAGTAATTTTTTGGAAGCTTGAAGACCCTCTCAATGAAAGTGCTTTTCCACAGTCTGTATCTAGGGCTAGTTGAAGAGGAAACAAGCCATAGAGACAAAACTGAGAACTACTTTATTTTGTCAAGTTTCAAAGAGCTACTACAACCCATGTTGGATTTAGAGTTCCAAATTCATCTATCTATATAAGAGAGAACAGAGGGAAACCTAAATATAAAAACTGCTACTGTAGACGAATGCTTCAACCTAGAAGAACAAAATTTGGTGAGCCAAGTGGGATTTGTGTACCGATCACTAACACCAAGTATCATCAAGATTGGGTGAAAAATGTTTCACGGTATTACGGAAACTCGTCATTTCTTTGAAGCTTGGCAACCCCTCTCAATGAAAGTGCTTTTCCACAGTCTGTGCTTAGGGCTACTTGAAGAGGAAACAAACCATAGAGGCAAAAATGAGAAGTACTTTATTTTGTCAAGTTTCAAAGAGCTACTACAAACCATGTTGGATTTAGAGTTCCAAATTCATCTATCTATATAGGAGAGAACAAAGTGAAACCTAAAAATAAAAACTGCTAGTGTAAGCGAACGCTTCAACCGAGACGAACAAAATTTGGTGAGTCAAGTGGGATTTGTCTACCGGTCATTACCACCAAGTATCATCAAGATTGGTTGAAAAAATATTTCCTGGTATTTCGGAAACTCGTTATTTTTTGGAAGCCTGGCAACCCCTTTCAATGAAAGTGCTTTTCCACAGTCTATGCTTAGGGCTACTTAAAGAGGAAATAAACCATAGAGACTAAACTGAGAACTCCTTTATTTTTCAAGTTTCAAAGACCTACTACAAAGCATGTTGGATTTACAGTTCCAAATTCATCTATCTATATAGGAGAGAACAGAGTGAAACCTAAAAATAAAAACTGCTTCTGTACACGAACACTTCAACGTAGAAGAACAAAATTTGGTCAGCCAAGTGGGATTGGTGTACTGATCATTACCACCAAGTATCATCAAGATTGGGTGAAAAAATATTTGCTGGTATTTCGGAAACTCGTTATTTCTTAGAAGCTTGGCAACCCCTCTCAATGAAAGTGCTTTTCCACAGTCTGTGCCTAGGGCTACTTGAAGAGGAAACAAACCATAGAGACAAAACTGAGAACTACTTTATTTTGCAAAGTTTCAAAGAGCTACTAGAAACCATGTTTGATTTAGAGTTCCAAATTCATCTATCTATATGGGAGAGAACAGAGTGAAACAAAATATATAAACTGCTACTGTAGACGAGCGCTTCAACCTAGAAGAACAAAATTTGGTAGGCCAAGTGGGATTTCTGTACTTTTCATTACCACACGTATCATCAAGATTGGGTGAAAAAATATTTGCTGGTATTTTGTAAACACGTAATTTTTTGGAAGCTTGACAACCCTCTCTATGAAAGTGCTTTTCCACAGTCTGTGCCTAGGGCTATTTGAAGAGGAAACAAACCATAAAGACAAAACTGAGAACTACTTTATTTTGCAAAGTTTCAAAGAGCTACTACAAACCAAGTTGGATTTAGAGTTCCAAATTCATCTATCTATATAGGAGAGAACATTGTGAAACATAAATATAAAATCTGCAACTGTAGACGAACGCTTCAACCTAGAAGAACAAAATTTGTTGAGTCAATTGGGATTTGTGTACTTGTCATTACCACCACGTATCATCAAGATTGGGTGAAAAAATATTTGCTGGAATTTTGTAAACAAGAAATTTTTTGGAAGCTTGAAACCCTATCAATGAAAGTGCTTTTCCACAGTCTGTATCTAGGGCTACTTGAAGAGGAAACAAGCCATAGAGACAAAACTGAGAACTACTTTATTTTGTCAAGTTTCAAAGAGCTACTACAACCCATGTTGGATTTAGAGTTCCAAATTCATCTATCTATATAAGAGAGAACAGAGGGAAACCTAAATATAAAAACTGCTACTGTAGACGAATGCTTCAACCTAGAAGAACAAAATTTGCTGAGCCAAGTGGGATTTGTGTGCCGATCACTACCACCAAGTATCATCAAGATTGGGTGAAAAAATTTTTCATGGTATTACGGAAACTCGTTATTTCTTTGAAGCTTGGCAACCCCTCTCAATGAAAGTTCTTTTCCACAGTCTGTGCTTAGGGCTACTTGAAGAGGAAACAAACCATAGAGGCAAAACTGAGAACTACTTTATTTTGTCAAGTTTCAAAGAGCTACTACAAACCATGTTGGATTTAGAGTTCCAAATTCATCTATTTATATAGGAGAGAACAAAGTGAAACCTAAAAATAAAAACTGCTACTGTAAACGAACGCTTCAACCGAGATAAACAAAATTTGGTGAGTCAAGTGGGATTTGTCTACCGGTCATTACCACCAAGTATCATCAAGATTGGTTGAAAAAATATTTGCTCGTATTTCGGAAACTCGTAATTTCTTGGAAGCTTGGCAACCCCTTTCAATGAAATTGCTTTTCCACCGTCTGTGCCTAGGGCTACTTGAAGAGGAAACAAATCATAGAGACAAAACTGAGAACTCCTTCAATTTGACAAGTTTCAAAGAGCTACTACAAACCATGTTGGATTTAGTGTTTCAAATTCGTCTATCTATATAAGAGAGAAAAGAAAAAACCTAAAAACATAAACTGCTACTGTAGACGAACGCTTCAACCTAGAAGAACAAAATTTGGTGAGTCAAGTGGGATTTGTGTACTTGTCATTACCACCACGTATCATCAAGATTGGGTGAAAAAATATTTGCTGGTATTTCGGAAACTCGTAATTTCTTGGAAGCTTGGCAACCCCTTTCAATGAAAGTGCTTTTCCACAGTCTGTGCTTAGGTCTACTTGAAGAGGAAAGAAACCCTAGAGACGAAACTGAGAGCTACTTTTTTTGTCACGTTTCAAAGAGCTACTACAAACCATGTTGAATTTAGAATTCCAAATTTATCTATCTATGTAGGAGAGAACAGAGGGAAACCTAAATATAGAAATTGCTACTGTAGACGAACGCCTCAACCTAGAACAACAAAATTTGGTGAGCCAAGTGGGATTTGTGTACTGATCATTACCACCAAGTATCATCGAGATTGGGTGAAAATATATATGCTGTTTTCGGAAAATTGTTATTTCTTAGAAGCTTTGCAACCCCTCTCAATGAAAGTGCTTTTCCAAATACTGTGCCTAGGGCTACTTGAAGAGGAAACAAACCATAGAGACAAAACTGAGAACTACTTTATTTTGTCAAGTTTCAAAGAGCTACTACAAACCATGTTGGATTTATAGTTCCAAAGACATCTATCTATTTGGGAGATAACAGAGTGAATCGTAAATATAAAAACTGCTACTGTAGACGAAAGCTTCAACCTAGAAGAACACAATTTGGTTAGCCAAGTGGGATTTGTGTACTGATCATTACCACCAAGTATCATCAAAATTGGGTGAAAAAATATTTGCTGGTATTTCGGAAATTCCTTATTTCTTGGAAGCTTGGCAACCCCTTTCAATGAAAATGCTTTTCCACAGTCTGTGCCTAGGGCTACTTGAAGAGGAAACAAACCATGGAGACAAAACTGAGAACTACTTTATTTTGTCAAGTTTCAAAGAGCTACTACAAACCATGTTGGATTTAGAGTTCCAAATTCATCTATCTATATTAGAGAGAACAGAGTGAAACCTACATATAAAAACTGCTACTGTAGATGAACGCTTCATCCTAGAAGATCAAAATTTGGTGAGCCAAGTGAGATTTGTGTCCTGATCATTAACACAAGTATCATCAAGATTTTGTGAAAAAATATTTGCTGGTATTTCGGAAACTCTTAATTTCTTGGAAGCTTAGCTGCCCCTTTCAATGAAAGTGCTTTTCCACCGTCTGTGCTTAGGGCTACTTGAAGAGGAAACAAACCATAGAGACAAAACTGAGAACTACTTTATTTTGTCAAGTTTCAAAGAGCTACTACAAACCATGTTGGATTTAGACTTCCAAAGTCATCTATCTATTTGGGAAATAACAGAGTGAAACCTAAATATAAAAACTGCTACTGTAGACGAACGCTTCAACCTAGAAGAACACAATTGTGTTAGCCAAGTGGGATTTGTGTACTGATCATTACCACCAAGTATCATCAAAATTGGGTGAAAAAATATTTGCTGGTATTTCGGAAACTCCTAATTTCTTGGAAGCTTGGCAGCCCCTTTCAATGAAAGTGCTTTTCCACAGACTGTGCTTAGGGCTACTTGAATAGGAAACAAACCATAGAGACGAAACTGAGAACTACTTTTTTTTGTCAAGTTTCAAAGAGCTACTACAAACCATATTGGATTTAGAGTTTTAAATTCATCTATCTATATAGGAGAGAACAGAGTGAAACCTAAATATAAAAACTGCTACTGCAGTCAAACGCTTCAACCTAGAAGAACAAAATTTGGTGAAGTGTGGTTTGTGTAGTGATCATTACCACCTAATATCATCAAGATTGGGTGAAAACATATTACCTCGTATTTCGGAAACTCGTTATGTCTGGGAAGCTTGGCAACCCCTCTCAATGAAAGTGCTTTTCCACAGTCTGTACCTAGGGCTACATGAAGAGGAAACAAACCATATAGACAAAACTGAGAAATAATTTTTTTGTCAAGTTTCAAAGAGCTACTACAAACCATGTTGGATTTAGCGTTCCAAATTCATATATCTATATAGGAGAGAACAGAGGAAAACCTAAAAATATAAACTGCTACTGTAAACGAACGCTTCAAACTAGAAGAACAAAATTTGGTGAGTGAAGTGGGATTTGTGGACCGATCATTACCACCAAGTATCATCAAGATTGCGTCAAAAAATATTTGCTGGTATTTCAGAAACTCGTTATTTCTTGGAAGCTTGGCAACCCGTTTCAATGAAAATGCTTTTAAACAGTCTGTGCCTAGGGCTACTTGAAGAGGAAACAAACCACAGAGACAAAACTGAGAACTACTTTATTTTGTCAATTTCAAAGAGCTACTACAAACCATTTAGGATTTAGAGTTCCAAATTCATCTATCTATATAAGAGAGAACAGATTGAAACCTACATATAAAAACTGCTACTGTAGACGAACGATTCAACCTAGAAGAACAAAATATGGTGAGCCAAGTGGGATTTATGTACTGATAATTACCACCATGTATCATCAAGATTGGGTGAAAAAATATTTGCTGGTATTTCGGTAACTCGTTATTTTTTAGGAGCTTGTCAACCCCTCTCAATGAAAGTGCTTTTCCACATTCATAGACACAAAACTGAGAACTACTTTTTTTGTCAAGTTTCAAAGAGCTACTACAAACCAAGTTGCATTTAGAGTTCCTAATTCATCTATCTATATAGGAGAGAACAGAGCGAAACACAAAAATATAAACTGCTACGGGAAACGAACGCTTCAATCTAGAAGAACAAAATTTAGGGAGTCAAGTGGGATTTGAGTACCGATCATTACCACCAAGTGTCATCAATATTGGGTGAAAAAATATTTGCTGGTGTTGCGGAAACTCGTTATTTCTTAAAAGCTTGGCAACCCCTCTCAATGAAAGTGCTTTTCCAGAGTCTCTGCTTAGGGCTACTTGAAGAGGAAACAAACCATAGAGAAAAAACTGAGAACTCCTTTATTTTGTCAAGTTTCCAAAAGCTACTGGAAACCATGTTGAATTTAGAGTTCCAAATTCATCCATCTATATAGGAGAGAACACAGGGAAACCTAAATATAAAAACTGCTACTGTAGAAGAACGCTTCAACCTAGAAGAACAAAATTTGGTGAGCCAAGTGGGATTTGTGTACTTGTCATCACCACCACATATCCTCCAGATTGGGTGAAAAAATATTTGCTGGTATTTCGGATATTCGAAATTTCTTGGAAGCTTCGCAACCCCATTCAATGAAAGTGCTTTTTCACATTCTCTGCTTAGGGTTACTTGAAGAGGAAAGAAATCACAGAGACAAAACTGAGAACAACTTTTTTGTCAAATTTCAAAGATTTACTACGAACCATGTTGGATTTTGAGTTCCAAATTCATCTATCTATATAGGAGAGAAGAGAGTGAAACCTAAATATAAAAACTGCTACTGTAGACCAACTCTTCAACCTAGAAGAACACAATTTGGTGAGCCAAGTGGGATTTGTGTACTGATCATTACCACCAAGTATCATCAAGATTGGGTGAAATAATATTTGCTGGTATTTCGGAAACTCGTTATTTCTTAGAAGCTTGGCAACCCCTCTCAATGAAAGTGCTTTTCCACAGTCTGTGCCTAAATCTACTTGAAGAGAAAACAAACCATAGAGACAAAACTGAGAACTCCTTTATTTTGTCAAGTTTCCAAAAGCTACTGCAAACCATGTTGAATTTATAGTTCCAAATTCATCCATCTATATAGGAGAGAACAGAGGGAAACCTAAAAATATAAATTGCTAGTGTAAACGAACGCTTCAAAGTAGAAGAACAAAATTTGGTGGGCCATGTGGGATTTGTTTACCGATCATTACCACCAATATCATCAAGATTGAGTGAAAAAATATTTGCTGGTATTTCGGAAACTCGTAATTTCTTGGAAGCTTGGCAACCCCTTTCAATGAAAGTGCTTTTCCACAGTCTGTGCCTAGGGCTACTTGAACAGGAAACAATCCGTAGAGACAAAACTGAGAAATACTTTATTTTGTCAAGTTTCAAAGAGCTACTACAAACCATGTTGGATTTAGAGTTCCAAATTCATCTATTTATATAAGAGAGAACAGAGTGAAACCTACATAAAAAACTGCTATTGTAGACGAACGCTTCAACCTAGAAGACACAATTTCTTGAGCCAAGTGGGATTTGTGTACTGATCATTACCACCAGGTATTATCAAGATTGGGTGAAAAAATATTTGCTGGTATTTCAGAAACCCGTTATTTCTTAGAAGCTTGGCAACACCTCTCAATGAAAGTGCTTTTCCACAGTCTGTGCCTAGGGCTACTTGAAGAGGAAACAAACCATAGAGACAAAACTGAGAACTCCTTTATTTTGTCAAGTTTCAATGAGCTACTACAAACCATGTTGAATTTAGAGTTCCAAATTCATCGATCTATATAGGAGAGAACAAAATGAAACCTAAAAATATAAACTGCTACTGTAAACGAACGCTTCAACCTAGAAGAACAAAATTTGGTGAGCCAAGTGGGATTTGTGTACTTGTCATTACCACCACGTATCATCAAGATTGGCTGAAAAAATATTTGCTGGTATTTCGGAAACTCTTTATTTCTTGGAAGCTTGGCAACCCCTTTCAATGAAAGTGCTTTTTCACAGTCTCTGCTTAGGGCTACTGGAAGAGGAAACAAATCATAGAGACAAATCTGAGACCTACTTTTTTTGTCAAGTTTCAATGAGCTACTACAAACCATGTTGGATTTAGAGTTCCAAATTCATCTATCTAATAAGGAGAGAACAGAGGGAAACCTAAAAATGAAAACTGGTACTGTAAACGAACGCTTCAACCTAGAAGAACAAAATTTGTTGAGCCAAGTGGGATTTGTGTACTTGTCATTACCACCACGTATCATCAAGATTGGGTGAAAAAATATTCGCTGGTATTTCGGAAACTCGTAATTTCTTGGAAGCTTGGCAACCCCTTTCAATGAAAGTGCTTTTCCACAGTCTCTGCTTAAGACTACTTGAAAAGGAAAGAAACAATAGAGACAAAACTGAGAACTACTTTTTTTTCGTCAAGTTTGAAAGAGCTACTACAAAGCATGTTGGATTTAGAGTTCCAAATTCATCTATCTATATAGGAGAGAATAGAGGGAAACATAAATATATATACTGCTAATGTAAACGAATGCTTCAAACTAAAAGAACAAAATTTGGTGAGTCTAGTGGGATTTGTGTAGCGATCATTACCACCAAGAATCATCAAGATTAGGTGAAAAAATATTTACTGGTATTTCAGAAACTCGTTATTTCTTGGAAGCTTGGCAACTTTTTCAATGAAAGTGCTTTTCCACATCTTTGCCTAGGGCTACTTGAAGAAGAAACAAACCATAGAGACAAAACTGTGAACTCCTTTATTTTGTCAAGTTTCAAAGATCTACTACAAACCATGTTGGATTTAGAGTTCTAAATTCATCTATCTATATAAGAGAAAACAGAGTGAAACCTACATATTAAAACTGCTACTATAAACGAACGCTTCAATTTAGAAGAACACAATTCAGTGAGCCAAGTGGGATTTGTGTACTGATCATTACCACCATGTATCATCAAGCCTGGTTGAAAAAATATTGGCTGGTATTTCGGAAACTCGTTTTTTCTTAGAAGCTTGGCAACCCCTCTCTATGGAAGTGCTTTTCTACAGTCTGTGCCTAGGGCTACATGAAGAGGAAACAAACCATATAGACAAAAGTGAGAACTCCTTTGTTTGTCACGTTTCAAAGAGTTACTGCAAACCGTGTTGGATTTAGAGCTCCAAATTCATCGATCTATATATGAGAGAACAAAATGAAACCTAAAAACGAAAACTGCTACTGTAAACGAACGCTTCAACCTAGAAGAACAACATTTGGTGAGCCAAGTGGGATTTGTGTACTTCTCATTACCACCACGTATCATCAAGATTGGCTGAAAAAATATTTTCTGGTATTTCGGAACCTCCTAATTTCTTGGATGCTTGGCAACCCCTTTCACTGAAAGTGCTTTTTCACAGTCTCTGCTTAGGGCTACTGGAAGAGAAAACAAATCATAGAGACAAATCTGAGAACTACTTTTTTTTGTCAAGTTTCAAAGAGCTACTACAAACCATGTTGGACTTAGAGTTCCAAATTCTTCTATCTATATAGGAGAGAACAGAGGGAAACCTAAAAATGAAAACTGGTACTGTAAACGAACGGTTTAACATAGAAGAACAAAATTTGTTGAGCCAAGTGGGATTTGTGTACTTGTCATTACCACCACGTATCATCAAGATTGTGTGAAAAAATATTCACTGGTATTTTGGAAACTCTTAATTTTTTGGAAGCCTCGCAACCCCTTTCAATGAAAGTGCTTTTCCACAGTCTCTGCTTAGGGCTACTTGAAAAGGAACAAACCATAGAGACAAAAGTGAGAACTACTTTTTTTTTGTCAAGTTTGAAAGAGCTACTGCAAACCATGTTGGATTTAGAGTTCCAAATTCATCTATCTATATAGGAGAGAACAGAGGGAAAGATAAAAATATAAAATGCTAATGTAATGAACGCTTCAAACTAAAAGAACAAAATTGGGTAAGTCTAGTGGGATTTGTGTAGCGTTCATTACCACCAAGAATCATCAAGATTAGGTGAAAAAATATTTGCTGGTATTTCGGAAACTCATTATTTCTTGGAAGCTTGGCAACCCTTTTCAATGAAAGTGCTTTTCCACAGTCTGTGCCTAGGGCTAATTAAAAAGGGAAACAAACCATAGAGACAAAACTGAGAACTCCTTTATTTTGTCAAGTTTCAAAGAGCTACTACAAACCATGTTGGATTTAGAGTTCTAAATTCATCTATCTATATAAGAGAGAACAGAGTGAAACCTACATATAAAAACTGCTACTGTAAACGAACGCTTCAACCTAGAAGAACACAATTCGGTGAGCCAAGTGGGATTTGTGTACTGATCATTACAACCATGTATCATCAAGCCTGGGTGAAAAAATATTGGCTGGTATTTCGGAAACTCGTTATTTCTTAGAATCTTGGCAACCCCTCTCAATGAAAGTGCTTTTCCACAGTCTGTGCCTAGGGCTACATGAAGAGGAAACAAACCATAGAGACAAAAGTGAGAACTCCTTTATTTGTCAAGTTTCAAAGAGCTACTATAAATCATGTCTTATTTAGAGTTCCAAATTAATTTATCTATATAAGAGAGAACATAGTGAAACCTAAAAATAAAAACTGCTACTGTAAACGAACGCTTCAACCTAGTAGAAAAAAATTTGGTGAGCCAAGTGGGATTGTGTACTTGTCATTACCACCACGCATCATCAAGATTGGGTGAAAAAATATTTGCTGGTATTTTGGAAACTCATAAATTCTTGGAAGCTTGGCAACCCCTTTCAAAGAAAGTGCTTTTCCACAGTCTCTGCTTATGGCTACTTGAAGAGGAAACAAATCATAGAGACAAAACTGAGAACTACTTTTTTCTTGTAAAGTTTAAAAGATCTACTACAAACCATGTTGGATTTAGAGTTCCAAATTCATCTATCTATATAGGAGAGAACAGAGGGAAATCTGAAAATATAAACTGCTACTGTAAACGAACGCTTCAACCTAGAAGAACAAAATTTGGTGAGCCAAGTGGGATTTGTGTACTGATCATTACCACCAAGTACCATCATGATTGCGGAAAAATATTTGCTGGTAATTCGGAAAATCCTTATTTCTTTGAAGCGTGGCAACCCCTCTCAATGAAAGTGCTTTTCCACAGTGTGTGCCTAGGGCGACTTGAAGAGTAAACAAACCATAGAGACAAAACTGAGAACTCCTTTATTTTGTCAAGTTTCAAAAAGCTACTAGAAACCAGTTGGATTTAGAGTTCCAAATTCATCTATCTATATAGGAAAAAACAGAGTGAAACCTGAAAATAAAAACTGCTACTGTAAACGAATGCTTCAACCTAGAAGAACAACATATGGAGAGCAAAGTGGGATTTGTGTACTTGTCATTACCACCACGTATCATCAAGATTGGGTGAAAAAATAATTGATGGTATTTTGGAAACTCGTAATTTATTGGAAGCGTGGCAACCCATTTCAATGAAAGTGATTTTTCACAGTCTGTTCCTAGAGCTAATTGAAGAGGAAACAAACCATAGAGACAAAACTGAGAACTCCTTTTTTTTGTCAAGTTTCAAAGAGCTACTAAAAACCATGTTGAATTTAGAGTTCCAAATTCATCTATGTATATATGAGAGAACAAAGTGAAACCGAAAAATATAAAGTGATACTGTAAACGAACGCTTCAACCTAGAAGAACAAAATTTGGTGAGAGAAGTGGGATTTGTGTACCGATCATTACCACCAAGTATCATCAAGATTGGGTGAAAAACTATTTGCTGGTATTTCGGAAACTCGTTATTTCTTAGAAGCTTGGCAACCCCTCTCAATGTAAGTGCTTTTCCACAGTCTGTGCCTAGGGCTAATTGAAGAGGAAACAAACCATAGAGACAAATCTGAGAACTCCTTTATTTTGTCAAGTTTCAAAGAGCTACTACAAACCATGTTGGATTTAGAGTTCGAAATTCATCTATCTATATATGAGAGAACAGAGTGAAACCTAAAAATAAAAACTGCTACTGTAAATGAACGCTTCAACCTAGTAGAACACAATTTGGTGAGCCAAGTGGGATTTGTGTACTTGTCACTACCACCACGTATAATCAAGTTTGGGTGAAAAAATATTTGCTGGTATTTCAGAAACTCGTTATTTTTTGAAAGCTTGGCAAACCCTTTCAATGAAAGTGCTTTTCCACAGTCTCTGCTTAGGGCTACTTGAAGAGGAAACAAATCATAGAGAAAAAACTGAGAACTACTTTTTCTTGTCAAGTTTGAAATAGCTACTACAAACCATGTTGGATTTAGAGTTCCAATGTCATCTATCTATATAGCAGAGAACAGAGTGAAACCTACATATAAAAAATGCTACTGTAGACGAACGGTTCAACCTAGAAGAACACAATTTGGTGAGCCAAGTGAGATTTGTGTACTGATCATTACCACCAACTATCATCAAGATTGGGTAAAAAAATATTTGCTGGTATTTCCAAAACTCTTAATTTCTTGGAAGCTTGGCAACAACTTTCAATGAAAGTGCTATTCCACAGTCTCTGCTTAGGGCTACTTGAAGAGGAAACATACCATAGAGACAAAACTGAGAACTACTTTTTTTTTGTCAAGTTTCAAAGAGCTACTACCAACCATGTTGGATTTAGAGTTCCAAATTCATCTATCTATATAGGAGAGAACAGAGTGAAACCTAAGTATAAAAATTGCTAGTGTAGACAAACGGTTCAAACTAGAAGAACAAAATTTGGTGAGCCAAGTGGCATTTATGTACTGATCATTACCACCACGTATCATAAAGATTGGGTGAAAAAATATTTGCTGGTATTTCGGAAACACGTTATTTCTTATAAGCTTGGCAAACCCTCTCAATGAAAATGCTTTTCCACTGTCTGTGCCTAGGGCTACTTGAAGAGGAAACAAACCATAGAGACAAAACGGAGAACTCCTTTATTTTGTCAAGTTTCAAAGAGCTACTACAAACCATGTTGGATTTAGAGTTCCAAATTCAAATATCAATATAGGAGAGAGCAGAGTGAAACCTAAATATGAAAACGGCTACTGTAGACGAACGCTTAAACCTAGAAGAACAAAATTTGGTGAGCCAAGTGGGATTTGTGTACTTGTCATGGCCACCACGTATTATCAAGATTGGGTGAAAAAATATTTGCTGGTATTTCGGAAACTGGTAATTTCTTAGAAGCTTGACAACCTCTCTCAATGAAAGTGCTTTTCCACAGTCTGTGCCTAGGGCTACATGAAGAGGAAACAAACGATAGAGATAAAACTGAGAACTCCTTTATTTTGTCAAGTTTCAAAAAGCTACTAAAAACCATGTTGGATTTAGAGTTCCAAATTCATGTATCTATATAGGAGAGAACAGAGTGAAACATAAAAATAAAAACTGCTACTGTAAACGAACGCTTCAACCTAGAAGAACACAATTTGGTGAGCCAATTGGGATTTGTGTACTTGTCATTACCACCACGTATCATGAAGATTGGGTGAAAAAATATTTGCTGGTGTTTCAGAAACTTGTTATTTTTTGGAAGCTTGGCAACACCTTTCAATGAAAGTGCTTTTCCACCGTCTCTGCTTAGGGCTACTTGAAGAAAAAAAAAACCATAGAGACAAAACTGAGAACTACTTTCTTTTGTCAAGTTTCAAAGAGCTACTATAAACCATGTTGGATTTAGAATTCCAAATTCATGTATCTATAAAGGAGAGATCAGAGTGAAACCTAAATATAAATACTTGTAGTGTAGACGATCGCTTCAACCTAGAAGAACAAAATTTGGTGAGCCAATTGGGATTTTTGTACTTGTCATGGCCACCACCTATCATCAAGATTGTGTGAAAAAATATTTGCTGGTGTTTCAGATACTCGTTATTCCTTGGAAGCTTGGCAACCCCTTTCAATGAAACTGCTTTTCCAAAGTCTGTGCCTAGGGCTACTTGAAATGGAAACAAACCAGAGAGACAAAACTGAAAACTCCTTTATTTTGTCAAGTTTCAAAGAGCTACTACAAACCATGTTGGGTTTAGAGTTCCAAATTCATCTATCTATATATTAGAGAACAGAGGAAAACCTAAATATGAAAACTGCCACTGTAGATGAACGCTTCAACCTAGAAAACAAAATTTGGTGAGCCAAGTGGGATTTGTGTACTGGTCATTACCACAAAGTATCATCAAGATTGGGTGAAAAAATATTTGCTGGTATTTCGGAAACTCGTTATTTCTTGGAAGCTTGGGAACCCCTTTAAATTAAAGTTCTTTTCCACAGTCTGTGACTAGGGCTACTTGAAGAGGAAGCGAACCATAGAGACAAAACTGAGAAGTACTTTATTTTGTCAAGTTTCAAAAAGCTACTACAAACCATGTTGGATTTAGAGTTCCAAATCCATCTATCTATATATGAGAGAACAGTGTGAAACCTAAATATAAAAATTGCTACTGTAGAGAACGCTTCAACCTAGAAGAACAAAATTTGGTGAGCCAAGTGGGATTTGTGTACTGGTCATTACCACCAAGTATCATCAAGATTGGGTGAAAAAATATTTACTGGTATTTCAGAAACTCGTTATTTCTTAGACGCTTGGAAACCTCTCTCAATGAAAGTTCTTTCCCACAATCTGTGCCTAGGGCTACTTGAAGAGGAAACAAACCATAGAGACAAAACTGAGAACTACTTTATTTTGTCAGGTTTCAAAGACCTACTACAAACCATGTTGGATTTAGAGTTCCAAATTCCTCTATCTATATAGGAGAGAACAAGTGAAACCCAAATATAAAAACTGCTACTGTAGTCGAACGCTTCAAGCTAGAAGAACAAAATTTGGTGAGCCAAGTGGGATTTATGCATGGATCATTAACACCAAGTATCATCAAGATTGGGTGAAAAAATATTTGCTGGTGTTTCGGAAACTCGTTATTTCTTAGAAGCTTAGCAACACCTCTTAATGAAATTGCTTTTCCACATTCTGTGAATAGAGCTACTTGGAGAGGAAATAAACCATAGAGACAAAACTGAGAACTCCTTTATTTTGTCAAGTTTCAAAGAGCTACTACAAACCATGTTGGATTTAGAGTTCCAAATTCATCTATCTATATAGGAGAGAACAGAGGGAAACCTAAAAATAAAAACAGCTATTGTAAATGAATGCTTCAACCTAGAAGAACAAAATTTGGTGAGCCAAGTGGGATTTGTGTACTTGTCATTACTGCCACGTATCATCAATATTGGGTGAAAAAATATTTGCTAGTATTTCAGAAACTCGTAATTTCTTGGTAGTTTGGCAACCCCTTTCAATGAAACTGCTTTTCCACATTCTCTGCTTAGGGTACTTGAAAAGGAAACAAACCATAGAGACAAAACTAAGAACTACGTTCTTTAGCAAAGTTTCAAAGAACTACTAGAAACCATGTTGGATTTAGAGTTCCAAATTAATCTATCTATATAAGAGAGAACAGAGGGAAACCTAAAAATATAAGCTGCTACTGTAAACGAAGGCTTCAAACTAGAAGAAGTAAATTTGGTGAGCCAAGTGGGATTTGTGTACCGATCATGACCACCAAGTATCATCTAGATTGGGTGAAAAAATATTTGCTGGTATTTCGTGAACTCGTTATATCTTGGAAGCTTTGCATTCCCTGTCAATGAATGTGCTTTTCCACAGTCTCTGCCTAGGGCTACTTGAAGAGAAAACAAAACATAGAGGCTAAACTGAGAACTCCTTTATTTTGTCAAGTTTCAAAGAGCTACTACAAACCGTGTAGGATTTAGAGTTCCAAATTCTTCTATCTATATAGGAGAGAACAGAGTGAAACCTAAATATAAAAACTGCAAGGGTAGACGGACGCTTCAACCTAGAAGAACAAAATTTGGTGAGCCAAGTGGGATTTGTGTACTTGTAATTACCACCACTTATCATCAAGATTGGGTGAAAAAATATTTGCTGGTATTTGGGAAACTCGTTATTTCTTGGAAGCTTGGCAACCCCTTTCAATGAAAATGCTTTTCCACAGTCTGTGCCTAGGGCTACTTGAAGAGGAAACAGACCATAGAGACAAAACTGAGAACTCCTTTATTTTGTGAAGTCTCAAAGAGGTACTATAAACCATGTTGGATTTAGAGTTCCAAATTCATCTATCTATATAGGAGAGAACAGAGTGAAACCTAAATATAAAAACTGCTAGTGTAGAAGAACGGTTCAAACTAGAAGAACAAAATTTGGTGAGCCAAGTGGGATTTGTGTACTGGTCATTATGACCAAGTATCATCAAGATTGCGTGAAAAATATTTCCTGGTATTTCGGAAAATCCTTATTTCTTAGAAGCTTGGCAACCCCTCTCAATGGAAGGGCTTTTCCACAGTCTGTGCCTAGGGCTAATTGAAGAGGAAACAAACCATAGAGACAAAACTGAGAACTCCTTTATTTTGTCAAGTTTCAAAGTGTTACTACAAACCATGTTGGACTTAGAGTTCCAAATTCATTTATCTATATAGGAGAGAACAGAGTGAAACTTAAAAATAAAAACTGCTACTGGAAACAAACGCTTCAACCTAGAAGAACAAAATTTGGTGAACCTAGTGGGATTTGTGTACTTGTCTTTACCCCCACGTATAATCAAGAATGGGTGAAAAAATAATTGCTGTTATTTCGGAAACTCCTAATTTCTTGGATGCTTGGCAACCCATTTCAAAGAAAGATTTTTTCCACAGTCTCGGCTTAGGGCTACTTGAAGAGGAAACAAACCATAGAGACAAAACTGAGAACTGCTTTATTTTGTCAAGTTTCAAAGAGCTACTACAAGCCATATTCGATTTAGAGTTCCAAATTCAAATATCTATATAGGAGAGAGCAAAGTGAAACCTAAATATGAAAACTGCTACTGTAGACGAACGCTTAAACCTAGAAGAACAAAATTTGGTGAGCCACGTGGGATTTGTGTACTTGTCATGGCCACCACGTATCATCAAGATTGGGTGAAAAAATATTTGCTGGTATTTCGGAAACTCGTAATTTTTTAGAAGCTTGGCAACCCCTCTCAATGAAAGAGCTTTTCCACAGTCTGTGCCTACGGCTACTTGAAGAGGAAACAAACCATAGAGAGTAAACTGAGAACTCCTATATTTTGTCAAGTTTCAAAGAGCTACTACAAACCATGTTGGATTTTGAGTTCCAAATTCATCTGTCTATATAGGAGAGAACAGATTGAAACCTAAATATAAAAACTGCTACTGTAGACGAACGTTTCAACACAAAAGAACAAAATTTGGTGAGCCAAGTGGGATTTCTGTACAGATCATTACCATAAAGTATCATCAAGATTGGGTGAAAAAATATTTGCTGGTATATCGGAAACTCAATAGTTCTTAGAAGCTTGGCAAACCCTCTCAATGAAAGTGCTTTTCCACAGTCTGTGCCTAGGGCTACATGAAGAGGAAACAATCCATAGAGACAAAACTGAGAACTCCTTTATTTTGTCTAGTTTGAAAAAGCTACTACAAACCGTGTTGGATTACAGTTCTAAATTCATCTTCCTATATAGGAGAGAACAGAGTGAAACCGAAAAATAAAAACTGCTACTGTAGACGAAGGGTTCAACCTAGAAGAACACAATTTGGTGAGCCAAGTGGGATTTGTGTACTGATCATTACCAAAACGTATCATCAAGATTGGGTGAAAAAATATTTGCTGGTATTTCGGAAACTCGTAATTTCTTCGAATCGTGGCAAACCCTCTCAATGAAAGAGCTTTTCCACTGTCTGTGCCTAGGGCTACTTGAAGAGGAAACAAACCATAGAGAGTAAACTGAGAACTCCTTTATTTTGCCAAGTTTCAAAGAGCTACTACAAACCATGTTGGATTTAGAGTTCCAAATTCATCTATATATATATAGGAGAGAACAGAGTGAAACCTAAATATAAAAACTGCTACTGTAGACGAACGCTTCAACCTAGAAGAAAAAAATTTGGTGTTCCCAGTGGTATTTGTGTACTGATCATTACCATCAACTATCATCTAGATTGGGTGAAAAAATATTTGCTGGTATTTCAGAAACTCGTTATTTCTTAGAAGCTTGGCAACCCGTCTCAATGAAAGTTCATTTCCACAGTCTGTGCATAGGCTACTTGAAGTGGAAACAACCCATAGAGACAAAATTGAGAACTCCTTTATTTTGTCAAGTTTCAAAGAGCTACTAAAAACCATGTTGGATTTACAGTTCCAAATTCATCGATCTATATAGGAGAGAACAAGTTGAGACGTACAAATATAAACTGCTACTGGACACGAACTCTTCAACCTAGAAGAACAAAATTTGGTGAGCCAAGTCGGATTTGTGTACTTGTCATTACCACCACGTATTATCAAGATTGGGTGAAAAAATATTTGCTGGTATTTCAGAAACTCGTTATTTCTTGGAAGCTTGGCAAACCCTTTCAATGAAAGTGCTTTTCCACAGTCTGTGCCTAGGGCTACATGAAGAGGAAACAAACTATAGAGGCAAAACTGAGAACTACTTTAATTGTCAAGTTTCAAAGAGGTACTAAAAACCATGTTGGATTTAGAGTTCCAAATTCATCTATCTATAAAAGAGAGAATAGAGTGAAACCTACATATGAAAACTGCTACTGTAGACGAACGCTTCAACCTAGAAGAACACAATCTTGTGAGCCAAGTGGGAATTGTGTACTGATCATTACCACCACTTATCATCCACATTGGGTGAAAAAATATTTGCTGGTATTTTGGAAACTCGTTATTTCTTGGAAGCTTGGCAACCCCTTTCAATGAAAGTGCTTTTCCACCGTCTCTGCTTAAGGCTAGTTGAAGAGGAAACAAACCATAGAGACAAAACTGAGAACTCGTTTATTTGGTCTAGTTTCAAAGAGCTACTACAAACCATATTGGATTTAGAGTTCGAAATTCATCTATCTATATAGGAGAGAACAGAATAAAACATAAATATAAAAACTGCTTGTGTAGACGAACGCTTCAAATTAGAAGAAGTAAATTTGGTGAGCCAAGTGGGATTTGTGTACTGATCATTACCATCAAGTATCATAAGATTGGGTGAAATAATAGTTGCTGGTATTTCGGAACCTCGTTATTTCTTAGAAGCTTGGCAACCCCTCTCAATGAATGTGCTTTTCCACAGTCTCTGCCTAGGGCTACTTGAAGAGGAAACAAACCATGGAGACAAAACTGAGAACTCCTTTGTTTTGTCAAGTTGCAAAGAGCTACTACAAACCATGTTGGATTTAGAGTTCCAAATTCATCTATCTATATAGGAGAAAACAGAGTGAAACCTAAATATAAAAACTGCTACGGTACTCCAACGATTCAACCTAGAAGAACAAAATTTGGGGAGCCAAGTGGGATTTGTGCATGGATCATTACCACCAAGTATCATCAAGATTGGGTGAAAAAATATTTGGTGGTGTTTCGGAAACTCGTTATTTCTTAGAAGCTTGGCAACACCTCTCAATGAAAGTGCTTTTCCACAGTCTGTGCCTAGGGCTACTTGAAGAGAAAATAAACCATAGAGGCAAAACTGAGAACTCCTTATTCTGTCAAGTTTCAAAGAGCTACTACAAACCATGTTGGATTTAGAGTTCCAAATTCATCTATCTATATACTAGAGAACAGAGTGAAACCTAAAAACAAAAATTGCTACTGTAAACGAACGCTTCAACCTAGAAGAACAAAAATTGGTGAGCCAAGTGGAATTTGTGTACTTGTCATTATGACCATGTATCCTCAAGGTTGGGTAAAAAAATATTTGCTGGTATTTCGGAAACTCGTAATTTCTTGGAAGCTTGGCAACCCCTCTCAATGAAAGTGCTTTTCCACAGTCTCTGCTTAGGGCTACTTGAAGAGGAAACAAACCATAGAGTCAAAACTGAGAAATCCTTTTTTTGTCAAGTTTCAAAGAGATGGTACAAACCATGTTGGATTTAGAGTTCCAAATTCATCTATCTATATAGGAGAGAACACAGGGAAACCTAAATATAAAAACTGCTACTGTAGACGAAGGCTTCAACCTAAAAGAACAAAATTTGGTGAGCCAAGTGGGATTTGTGTACTGATCATTACCACCAAGTATCATCAAGATTGGGTGAAAAAATATTTGCTGGTATTTCGGAAACTCGTTATTTCTTAGACGCTTTCAAACCCTCTCAATGAAAGTGCTTTTCCACAGTCTGTGCCTAGGGCTACTTGAAGAGGAAACAAATAATAGAGACAAAACTGAGAACTAATTTTTTTTTGTCAAGTTTCAAAGAGCTACTACAAACCATGTTGGATTTAGAGTTCCTAATTCATCTATCTATATAGGAGAGAACAAAGTGAAACCTAAACACAAAAACTGCTACTGTAGACGAAAGCTTAAACCTAGAAGAACAAAATCTGGTGAGTCAAGTCGGATTTGTGTACCGATCATTACCACCAAATATCATCAAGATTGGGTGAAAAAATATTTGCTGGTATTTCGGAAACTCGTTATTTCTTGGAAGCTTGGCAACCCCTTTCAATGAAAATACTTTTCAACAGTCTGTTCCTAGGGCTACATGAAGAGGAAACAAACCATAGAAACAAAACTGAGAACTACTTTATTTTGTCAAGTTTCAAAGAGCTACTACAAACAATGTTGGATTTAGAGTTCCAAATTCATCTATCTATATAAGATAGAACAGAGTGAAACCTACATATAAATACTGCTACTCTAGACGAACACGTCAACCTACAACAACAAAATTTGGTGATTCAAGTGGGATTTGTGTACTTTTCATTACCACCACGTATCATCAAGATTGGGTGAAAAAATATTTGCTGGTATTTCGGAAATTCGTAATTTCTTGAAAGTTGGCAACCCCTTTCAATGAAAGTGCTTTTCCACAGTCTCTGCTTAGGGCTACTTGAAGAGGAAACAACCCATAGAGTCAAAACTGAGAACTACTTTTTTTTGTCAAGTTTCAAAGAGATACTACAAACCATGTTGGATTTAGAGTTTCAAATTCATCTATCTATATAGGAGAGAACAGAGTGAAACCTAAAAATAAAAACTGCTACTGTAAATGAACGCTTCAACCTAGAAGAACAAATTTGGTGAGTCAAGTGGGATTTGTGTACCGATCATTACCACCAAGTATCATCAAGATTGGGTGAAAAAATATTTGCTGGCATTTCTGTAACTCGTTTTTTCTTGGAAGCTTCTCAACCCCTTTCAATGAAAGTGCTTTTCCACAGTCTCTGCTTAGGGCTACATGAAGAGGAAACCAACCATACATACATAACTGAGAACTACTTTTTTTTGTCAAGTTTTAAAGAGGTAGTACAAACCATGATGGATTTAGATTTCCAAATTCATCTATCTATATATGAGAAACAGAGGGAATCCAAATATAAAAACTGCTACTGTAGACGAACGCTTCAACCTAGAAGAACAAAATTTGGTGAGCCAAGTGGGATTTGTGTACTGATCATTACCCCCAAGTATCATCAAGATAGGGTGAAAAAATATTTGCTGGTATTTCGGAAACACGTTATTTCTTAGAAGCTTGGCAACCCCTCTCTATGAAAGTGCTTTTCCACAGTCTGTGCCTGATGCTACTTGAAGAGAAAGCAAACCACAGAGAGAAAACGGAGATCTCCATTATTTTGTCAAGTTTTAAAGAGCTATTACAATCCAAGTTGGATTTAGAGTTCCAAATTCATCTATCTATATAGAAGAGAACAGAGTGAAACCTAAATATTAAAACTGCTACTGTAGACGAACGCTTCAACCTAGAAGAACACATTTTGGTGAGCCAAGTGGGATTTGTGTACTGATCATTACCACAATGTGTCATCAAGATTGGGTGAAAAAATATTGCTGGTATTTCGGAAACTCGTTATGTCTTAGAAGCTTTCAACCCCTTTCAATAAAAGTGCTTTTCCACAGTCTCTGCTTACGGCTACTTGAAGAGGAAACAAACCATAGAGACAAAACTGAGAACTTTTTTGTCAGGTTTCAAGAGCTAGTAGAAACCATGTTGGATAGAGTTCCACATTCATCTATCTATATAGGAGAGAACAGAGGGACAGCTAAATATAAGAACTGCTACTGTAGATGAACGCTTCAACCTCGAGGAAAAAAATTTGTTGAGCCAAGTGGGATTTGTGTACTGATCAGTACCACCAAGTATCATCAAGATGGGGTGAAAAAATATTTGCTGATATTTCAAAAACTCGTTATTTCTTAGAAGCTTGGCAACCCCTCTCAATGAAAGTGATTTTCCACAGTCTGTGCATAGAGCTACTTGAAGAGGAAACAAACCATAGAGACAAAACTGAGAATTCTTTTATTTTGTCAAGTTTCAAAGAGCTACTACCAACCATGTTGGATTTAGAGTTCCAAATTCATCTATCTATATAAGAGAGAACAGAGAGAAATCTAAATATAAAAACTGCTACTGTA
Source organism: Callospermophilus lateralis (assembly GCF_048772815.1). Lineage (NCBI taxonomy): Eukaryota > Metazoa > Chordata > Mammalia > Rodentia > Sciuridae > Callospermophilus > Callospermophilus lateralis. Next base: position 434,989 of record NW_027512591.1, read on the forward strand.
GACGGACGCTTAAACCTAGAAGAATAAAATTTGGTGAGCCATGTGGGATTTGTGTACCACTCTTTACCAACAAGTATCATCAAGATTGGGTGAAAAACATTTGATGGTATTTTGGAAACTCGTTATTTCTTGGAAGCGTGGCAACCCCTTTCAATGAAAGTGGTTTTCCACAGTCGCTGCTTAGGGATAATTGAAGAGGAAACAAACCAAGGAGACAAACCTGAGAACTCCTTTATTTTGTCAAGTTTCAAAGAACTACTACAAACCATGTTGGATTTAGAGTTACAAATACCTCTATCTATATAGGAGAGAACAGAGTGAAACCTAAATATAAAAACTGCTACTGCAGACGAACGCTTCTACCTAGAAGAACAAAATTTGGTGAGCCCAGTGGGAATTGTGTACTGATCATTACCACCAAGTATCATCAAGATTGGGTGAAAAAATATTTGCTGGTATTTCAGAAACTCGTTATTTCTTAGAAGCTAGGCAACCCCTCTCAATGAAAGTGCTTTTCCTCAGTCTGTGCATAGGGCTACTTGAAGAGGAAACAAACCATAGAGACAAAACTGAAAAGTCTTTATTTTGTCAAGTTTCAAAGTGCTACTACAATCCATGTTGGATTTAGAGTTCCAAATTCATCTAACTATATAGGAGAGAAGAGAGTGAAACCTAAATATAGAAACTGCTACTGCAGACGTACGCTTCTACTTAGATGAACCAAATTTGGTGAGCCAAGTGGGAATAGTGTACTGATCATTACCACGAAGTATCATCAAGATTCGGTGAAAAAATATTTGCTGGCATTTCGAAAACTTGTTATTTCTTAGAAGCTTGGCAACCCCTCTCAATGAAAGTGCTTTTCCACAGTCTGTGCCTAGGGCTACTTGAAAAGGAAACAAACCAGAGACTAAACTGAGAACTAATTAATTTTGTCAATTTTCAAAGAGCTACTACAAACCATGTTGGATTTAGAATTCCAAATTCATCTATCTGTATAGGAGAGAACAGAGTGAAACCTAAATATAAAAACTGCTACTGTAGACGAACGCTTCAACCAGGAAGAACAAAATTTGGTGAGCCAAGTGGGATTTGTGTACTGATCGTTACCACCAAGTATCATCAAGATTGGGTGAAAAACATTTGCTGGTATTTCGGAAACTCGTTATTTCTTAGAAGCATGGCAACACCTCTCAATGAAAGTGCTTGTCCCCAGTCTGTGCCTAGGGCTACTTGAAGAGGAAACAAACGATAGAGACAAAACTGAGAACCCCTTTATTTTGTGAAGTTTCAAAGTGCTACTACAAGCCATGTTGGATATAGAGTTCCAAATACTTCTATCTGTATAGGAGAGAACAGAGTGAAACCTAAACTTTAAAACTGCTACTGTAGAAGAACGCTTCTACCTAGACGAAGAAAATTGGTGAGCCAAGTGGGAATTGTGTACTGATCATTACCACCAAGTATCATCAAGATTGGGTGAAAAAATATTTGCTGGTATTTCGGAAACTCCTTATTTCTTAGGAGCTTGGCAACAACTCACAATGAAAGTGCTTTTCCTCAGTCTGTGCATAGGGCTACTTGTAGAGGAAACAAACCATAGAGACAAAACTGAGAACTCCTTTATTTTGTAAAGTTTCAAAGAGCTACTACAAACCATGTTGGATTTAGAGTTCCAAATTCATCTATCTATATAGGAGATAACAGAGGGAAACCTAAGTATAAAAACTGCAACTGTAGACGAACGCTTCAACCTAGAAGAACAAAATTTGGTGAGCCAAGTGGGATTTGTGTACCCCTCATTACCACCAAGTATCATCAAGATTGGGTGAAAAAACATTTGCTGGTATTTCGGAAACTCGTTATTTCTTAGAAGCTTGGCAACTTCTCTCAATGAAAGTGCTTTTCCACAGTCTGTGCCTAGAGCTAATTGAAGAGGAAACAAACCATAGAGACAAAACTGCGAATTCTTTTATTTTGTCAAGTTTCAAAGAGCTACTACCAACCATGTTGGATTTAGAGTTCCAAATTCATCTATCTATATAGGAGAGAACAGAGGGAAACCTAAATATAAAAACTGCTACTGTAGACGAACGCTTCTCCTAGAAGAACCAAATTTGGTTAGCCATGTGAGATTTGTGTACCCCTCATTACCAACAAGTATCACAATGAATGGGTGAAAAACATTTGTTGGTATTTCGGAAACTAGTTATTTCTTGGAAGCTTGGCAACCACTTTCAATGAAAGTGCTTTTTCACTGTCGCTGCTTAGGGCTACTTGAAGAGGAAAAACCATGGAGAAAAAACAGAGAACTCCTTTATTTTGTCAAGTTTCAAAGAGCTACGACAAACCATGTTGGATTTAGAGTTCCAAATACATCTATCTGTATAGGAGAGAACAGAGTGAAACCTAAACGTTAAAACTGCTACTGTAGAAGAACGCTTCTACCTAGACGAAGAAAATTTGGTGAGCCAAGTGGGAATTGTGTACTGATCATTACTACCAAGTATCATCAAGATTGGGTGAAAAAATATTTGCTGCTATTTCGGAAACTCGTTATTTCTTAGAAGCTTGGCAACCCCTCTCAATGAAAGTGCTTTTCATCAGTCTGTGTATAGGGCTACTTGAAGAGAAAACAAACCATAGAGACAAAACTTAGAACTCCTTTATTTTGTCAAGATTCAAAGAGCTACTACAAACCATGTTGGATTTAGAGTTCCCAATTTATCTATCTATATAGGAGAGAACAGACGAAACCCAAATATAAAAACTGCTACTGTAGATGAACGCTTAAACCTAGAAGAACAAAATTTGGTGAGCCAAGTGGGATTTGTGTACTGATCATTACCACCAAGTGTCATCAAGATTGGGTGTAAATATATTTGCTGGTATTTTGGAAACTCGTTATTTCTAGAAGCTTGGGAACCCCTCTCAATGAAAGTGCTTTTCCACAGTCTGTGCCTAGAGCTACTTGAAGAGGAAACAAACCATAGAGACAAAACTGAGAATTCTTTTATTTTGTCAAGTTTCAAAGAGCTACTACCAACAATGTTGGATTTAGAGTTCCAAATTCATCTATCTATATAGGAGAGAACAGAGGGAAATCTAAACATAAAAACTGCTACTGTAGACGAACGCTTCACCTAGAAGAACAAAATTTGGTGAGCCATGTGTTATTTGTGTACCCCTCATTACGAACAAGTATCATCAAGTTTGGTTGAAAAACATTTGTTGGTATTTCTGAAACTCATTATTTCTTAGAAGCTTGGCAACCCCTCTCAATGAAAGTGCTTTTCCCCAGTCTGTGCATAGGGCTACTTGAAGAGGAAACAAATCATAGAGACAAAACAGAGAACTCCTTTATTTTGTCAAGTTTCAAAGAGCTACGAAAAAGCATGTTGGATTTAGAGTTCCAAATACATCTATCTGAATAGGAGAGACCAGAGTGAAACCTAAATATAAAACTGCTAATGTAGACGAATGCTTCTAACTAGACAAACAAAATTGGGTGAGCCAAGTGGGAATTGTGTACTGATCATTACCCCCAAGTATCATCAAGATTGGGAGAAAAAATATTTACTGGTAATTCGGAAACTCGTTATTTCTTAGAAGCTTGGCAAACACTCTCAATGAAAGTGCTTTTCCACAGTGTGTGCCTAGGGCTACTTGAAGAGGAAAGAACCATAGAGACAAAACTGAGAACTCCTTTATTTTGTGAAGTTTCAAAGTGCTACTACAAGCCATGTTGGATTTAGAGTTCCAAATACTTCTATCTGTATAGGAGATAACAGAGTGAAACCTAAATTTTAAAACTGCTACTGTAGAAGAACGCTTCTACCTAGACGACGAAAATTTGGTGAGCCAAGTGGGAATTGTGTACTGATCATTACCACCAAGTATCATCAAGATTGGGTGAAAAAATATTTGCTGCTATTTCGGAAACTCGTTATTTCTTAGAAGCTTGGCAACCCCTCTCAATGAAAGTGCTTTTCTTCAGTCTGTGCATAGGGCTACTTGAAGAGGAAACAAACCATAGAGACAAAACTGAGAACTCCTTTATTTTGTCAAGTTTCAAAGAGCTACAACAAACCATGTTGGATTTAGAGTTCCAAATTCATCTATCTATATAGGAGAGAACAGAGGGAAACCTAAATATAAAAACTGCAACTGTAGACGAATGCTTCATCCTAGAAGAACAAAATTTGGTGAGCCAAGTGGGATTTGTGTACCCCTCATTACCACCAAGTATCATCAAGATTGGGTGAAAAAACATTTGCTGGTATTTCGAAAAGTCGTTATTTCTTGGAAGCTTGCCAACCCCTTGCATTGTAAGTGCTTTTCCACAGTCTCTGCTTAGGGCTACTTGAAGAGGAAACAAACCATAGAGAAAAAAAGAGAACTAATTTTTTTTGTCAAGTTTCAAAGAGCTACTACAAACCATGTTGGATTTAGAGTTCCAAATACATCTATCTATATAGGAGAGACAGAGTGAAACCTAAATATAAAAACTGCTACTGTAGATGAACGCTTAAACCTAGAAGAAAAAAATTTGGTGAGCCAAGTGGGATTTGTGTACTGATCATTACCACCATGTGTCATCAAGATTGGGTGAAAAAATATTTGCTGGTATTTCGGAAACTCGTTATTTCTTAGAATCTTGGCAACCCCTCTCAATGAAAGTGCTTTTCCTCAGTATGTGCATAGGGCTACTTGAAGAGGAAACAAATCATAGAGACAAAACAGAGAACTCCTTTATTTTGTCAAGTTTCAAAGAGCTACGACAAAGCATGTTGGATTTAGAGTTCCAAATACATCTATCTGCATAGGAGAGAACAAAGTGAAACCTAAACACAAAAACTGCTACTGTAGACGAAAGCTAAAACCTAGAAGAACAAAATCTGGTGAGTCAAGTCGGATTTGTGTACCGATCATTACCACCAAATATCATCAAGATTGGGTGAAAAAATATTTGCTGGTATTTCGGAAAGTCGTTATTTCGGAAACTCGTTATTTCTTGGAAGCTTGGCAACCCCTTTCAATGAAAATACTTTTCAACAGTCTGTTCCTAGGGCTACATGAAGAGGAAACAAACCATAGAAACAAAACTGAGAACTACTTTATTTTGTCAAGTTTCAAAGAGCTACTACAAACAATGTTGGATTTCGAGTTCCAAATTCATCTATCTATATAAGATAGAACAGAGTGAAACCTACATATACATACTGCTACTGTAGACGAACGCGTCAACCTACAACAACAAAATTTGGTGATTCAAGTGTGATTAGTGTACTTGTCATTACCACCACGTATCATCAAGATTGGGTGAAAAAATATTTGCTGGTATTTCGGAAATTCGTAATTTCTTGGAAGTTGGCAACCCCTTTCAATGAAAGTGCTTTTCCACAGTCTCTGCTTAGGGCTACTTGAAGAGGAAACAAACCATAGAGTCAAAACGGAGAACTACTTTTTTTTGTCAAGTTTCTAAGAGATACTACAAACCATGTTGGATTTAGAGTTTCAAATTCATCTATCTATATAGGAGAGAACAGAGTGAAACCTAAAAATAAAAACTGCTACTGTAAATGAACGCTTCAACCTAGAAGAACAAATTTGGTGAGTCAAGTGAGATTTGTGTACCGATCATTAAAACCAAGTATCATCAAGATTGGGTGAAAAAATATTTGCTGGTATTTCTGTAACTCGTTTTTTCTTGGAAGCTTCTCAACCCCTTTCAATGAAAGTGCTTTTCCACAGTCTCTGCTTAGGGCTACATGAAGAGGAAACCAATCATACATACATAACTGAGAACTACTTTTTTTTGTCAAGTTCCAAAGAGGTAGTACAAACCATGATGGATTTAGATTTCCAAATTCATCTATCTATATATGAGAAACAGAGGGAATCCAAATATAAAAACTGCTACTGTAGACGAACGCTTCAACCTAGAAGAACAAAATTTGGTGAGCCAAGTGGGATTTGTGTACTGATCATTACCACCAAGTATCATCAAGATTGGGTGAAAAAATATTTGCTTATATTTCGGAAACACGTTATTTCTTAGAAGCTTGGCAACCCTCTCAATGAAAGTGCTTTTCCACAGTCTGTGCCTGATGCTATTTGAAGAGAAAGCAAACCACAGAGAGAAAACTGAGATCTCCATTATTTTGTCAAGTTTCAAAGAGCTACTACAAACCAAGTTGGATTTAGAGTTCCAAATTCATCTATCTATATAGAAGAGAACAGAGTGAAACCTAAATATAAAAACTACTACTGTAGACGAACGCTTCAACCTAGAAGAACACATTTTGGTGAGCCAAGTGGGATTTGTGTACTGATCATCACCACAAAGTATCATCAAGATTGGGTGAAAAAATATTGCTGGTATTTCGGAAACTCGTTATTTCTTAGAAGCTTTCAACCCCTTTCAATGAAAGTGGTTTTTTACAGTCTTTGCTTACGGCTACTTGAAGAGGAAACAAACCATAGAGACAAAACTGAGAACTACATTTTTTGTCAGGTTTCAAGAGCTAGTAGAGACCATGTTGGATAGAGTTCCACATTCATCTATCTGTATAGGAGAGAACAGAGGGACACCTAAATATAAGAACTGCTACTGTAGATGAACGCTTCAACCTAGAGGAAAAAAATTTGGTGAGCCAAGTGGGATTTGTGTACTGATCAGTACCACCAAGTATCATCAAGATTGGGTGAAAAAATATTTGCTGATATTTCGAAAACTCGTTATTTCTTAGAAGCATGGCAACCCCTCTCAATGAAAGTGCTTTTCCACAGTCTGTGCATAGAGCTATTTGAAGAGGAAACAAACCAAAGAGACAAAACTGAGAATTCTTTTATTTGTCAAGTTTCAAAGAGCTACTACCAACCATGTTGGATTTAGAGTTCCAAATTCATCTATCTATATAGGAGAGAACAGAGAGAAATCTAAATATAAAAACTGCTACTGTAGACGAACGCTTCAACCTAGAAGAATAAAATTTGGTGAGCCATGTGGGATTTGTGTACCACTCTTTACCAACAAGTATCATCAAGATTGGGTGAAAAACATTTGATGGTATTTTGGAAACTCGTTATTTCTTGGAAGCTGGGCAACCCCTCTCAATGAAAGTGCTTTTCCACAGTCTGTGCCTAGGGCTACTTGAAAAGGAAACAAACCATAGAGACAAAACTGAGAACTTCTTCTTTTTTCAAGTTTGATAGTGCTACTACAAACCATGTTGGATTTGAGTTCCAAATACTTCTATCTGTATAGGAGAGAACAGAGTGAAACCTAAACATTAAAACTGCTACTGTAGAAGAACGCTTCTACCTAGACGAAGAAAATTTGGTGAGCCAAGTGGGAATTGTGTACTGATCATTACCACAAAGTATCATCAAGATTGGGTGAAAAAATATTTGCTGGTATTTCGGAAACTCGTTATTTCTTAGAAGCTTGGCAAATTCCCTCAATGAAAGTGCTTTTCCACAGTCTGTGCATAGAGATATTGAAGAGGAAACAAATCATAGAGACAAAACTGAGAATTCTTTTATTTTGTCAAGTTTCAAAGAGCTACTACCAACCATGTTGGATTTAGAGTTCCAAATCCATCTATCTATATAGGAGAGAACAGAGGAAACCTAAATATAAAAACTGCTACTGTAGATGAACGCTTCACCTAGAAGAACAAAATTTGGTTAGCCATGTGGGATTTGTGTACCCCTCATTACCAACAAGTATCATCAAGATTGGGTGAAAAACATTTGTTGGTATTTCGGAAACTCATTATTTCTTGGAAGCTTGGCAACCCCTTTCAATGAAAGTGGTTTTCCACAGTTGCTGCTTAGGGCTAATTGAAGAGGAATCAAACCATAGAGACAAACCTGAGAACTCCTTTATTTTGTCATGCTTCAAAGAACTACTACAAACCATGTTGGATTTAGAGTTCCAAATTCATCTAACTATATAGGAGAGAACAGAGTGAAACCTAAATATAGAAACTGCTACTGCAGACGAACGCTTCTACTTAGATGAACCAAATTTGGTGAGCCAAGGGGGAATAGTGTACTGATCATTACCACAAAGTATCATCAAGATTCGGTGAAAAAATATTTGCTGGCATTTCGAAAACTTGTTATTTCTTAGAAGCTTGGCAACCCCTCTCAATGAAAGTGCTTTTCCACAGTCTGTGCCTAGGG